>NW_022155286.1:0-12163 GCF_001633185.2 Quercus lobata | reverse complement strand
ATCCCGGCATTATTTTTAGCAAAAACGGGATGAGATATGCCGAAAAAGAGAAAACAAAATTTTAGTTCCGAATTCCGTTCATACTCGACCCGGGCAAGAAAATTTCGAAAGAAATAGTAAAAAAATTCAAAAAATTATGAAACCTCTTCCCGGCATCATTTTTAGCCAAAACGGGATGAGATAGGCTGAAAAAGTGAAATCAAAATTTCAGTCCCGAATTCCGTTCATACTCGACCCGGGCAAGAAAATTCCGAAAAACATAGTACAAAAATTCAAAAAATTTTGAAACCTCTTCTCGGCATTATTTTTAGCAAAAAAGGGATGAGATAGGCCAAAAAAGTGAAATCAAAATAACCAATCCGTCAACTCGACCCGGGCAAGAAAATCCGAAAAATAGAAAAAACAAAAATTAAAACCTCTTCCCGGCATTATTTTAGCCAAACGGGATGAGAATCCGGCAAAAGAGAAAACAAAATTTAAGTCCCGGAATTCCGTTCATATCGACCCGGGCAAAAAAAACTGAAAAAAATAAAAAAATTCAAAATTGTTTAAAACCTATTCTGGCAAAGACTGAAAACGGATGAAACCGATAAAAGAGAAAACAAAATCCGAATCCGTCATACTCGACCCGGGCAAGAAAATTCCGAAAAAAATAGTAAAAAACAAAAAAAAAAACCTACTCCGACAAAGCCAAACGGGATGAAGATAGCGAAAAAAGTAAATTCAAATTAGCCCGTAATTCCGTTCAACTCGACCCTGGCCAAGAAAATTCCGAAAAAATAGTTAAAAAAATTAAACAAATTTATAAAAACCTTCCCGCCATTATTTCTAGCCAAAACGGATGAGATAGGCCGAAAAAAGTGAATCAAAATTTAGTCCCGAATTTCCGTTCAACTCGACCCGGGCAAGAAAATTCCGAAAAAAATAGTAAAAAAATTCAAAAAATTATAAAACCCCTTCCCGGCAATATTTTTAGCCAAAACGGGATGAGATTGGCCGAAAAAGTGAAATCAAAATTTTAGTCCCAAATTCCGTTCATACTCTACCCGGGCAAGAAATTTCCGAAAAAAATAGTAAAAAAATTCAAAAGATTTTGAAACCTCTTCTCGGCATTATTTTTAGCCAAAACGGGATGAGATAGGCTGAAAAAGTGAAATCAAAATTTCAGTCCCGAATTCCGTTCATACTCGACCCGGGCAAGAAAATTCCGAAAAAATAGTAAAAAAATTCAAAAAATTATACAACCTCTTCCCGGCATCATTTTTAGCCAAAACGGGATGAGATAGGCTGAAAAAGTGAAATCAAAATTTCAGTCCCGAATTCCGTTCATACTCGACCCGGGCAAGAAAATTCCGAAAAACATAGTACAAATATTCAAAAAAATTTTAAAACCTCATCCCGGCATTATTTTTAGCAAAAACGGGATGAGATATTCCGAAAAAGGGAAAACAAAATTTTAGTCCCGAATTCCGTTCATACTCTACCCGGGCAAGAAAATTCCGAAAAAAATAGAAAAAAAATTCAAAAAATTTTAAAACCTCTTCTCGGCATTATTTTTAGCCAAAACGGGATGAGATAGGCCGAAAAAGTGAAATCAAAATTTTAGTCCCGAATTCCGTTCATACTCGACCCGGGTAAGCAAAATTCCGAAAAAAATAATAAAAAAATTCAAAAAATTATAAAACCTCTTCCCGGCAATATTTTTAGCCAAAACAGGATGAAGATTAGCCGAAAAAGTGGAAATCAAAATTTCAGTCCCGAATTCCGTTCATACTCGACCCGGGCAAGAAAATTCCGAAAAACATAGTACAAAAACTCAAAAATTTTGAAACCTCTTCTCGGCATTATTTTTAGCAAAAAAGGGATGATATAGGCCAAAAAAGTGAAATCAAAATTTTAGACCCGAATTCCGTTCATACTCGACCCGGGCAAGAAAATTCCGAAAAAATAGTAAAAATATTCAAAAAATTTTAAAACCTCTTCCCGGCATTATTTTTAGCCAAAACGGGATGAGATATGCCGAAAAAGAGAAAACAAAATTTTAGTCCCGAATTCCGTTCATACTCGACCCGGGAAAAAAAATTCTGAAAAAAATAGTAAAAAAATTCAAAAAATTGTAAATCCTATTCTTGGCATTTTTTAGCGAAAACGGGATGAGATATGCCGAAAAAGAGAAAACAAAATTTTATTTCCGAATTCCGTTCATACTCGACCCGGGCAAGAAAATTCCGAAAAAAATAGTAAAAAAATTCAAAAAATTATAAAACCTCTTCCCCCGGCATTCATTTTTTAGCCAGATAACGGGGATGAAGAATATGCCGAAAAAGAGAAAACAAACTTTTTAGTCCCGAATTCCGTTCCATACTCGACCGGGAAAAAAAATTCTGAAAAAAATAGTGAAAAAAATTCAAAAAAATTGTAAATCCTATTCTTGGCATTATTTGTTTAGCGAAACACGGAGAAGAATTCGAAAAGAGAAAACCAAATTTATTTTCCGAATTCCGTTAGACGACCCGGGAAGAAAATCTCCGAAAAAATAGTTAAAAAAATTCAAAAAAATTATAAAACCTCTTCCCGAAAGTATTTTAGAAAAACGGGGATGAAGAATAGGGTGAAAAAGTGAAATCAAAAATTTTAGTCCGCATGTCCCGTTCATACGACCTGGAAGAAAATTCCGAAAAAACATAGTAAAGAAAATTCAAAAATTTTAAACCTATTCTGGCAATTATTTTTAGCCCAACAGGATGAAAGCTTAGGCCGACAAAGTTGAATCAAATTTTAGTCCATGAATTCCGTTCATCTCGACCCGGCCGAAAATTCGAAAAAGAGTAAAAGATAATTCAAAAAAAATTTAAAAAACCTCATCGGCATTATTTTAGTAAACGGGATAAGATAGTGCCGAAAAAGGGAAAACAATAATTTTAACGTGCCGAATTCCCGTTCATCACTCGGACAACGGGAAGAATTCCGAAAAAATAGTAAAAAAAATACAAAATTATAACCACCCTTCTCGCATTATTTTTAGCCAAAACGGGATGAGATTGGTCGAAAAAGTGAAATCAAAATTTTAGTCCCGAATTCCGTCCATACTCGACACGGGGAAGAAAATTCCGAAAAAAATAGTAAAAAAATTCAAAAAATTATAAAACCTCTTCCCGGCATCATTTTTATCCAAAACGGGATGAGATAGGCTGAAAAAGTGAAATCAAAATTTCAGTCCCGAATTCCGTTCATACTCGACCCGGGCAAGAAAATTCCGAAAAACATAGTACAAATATTCAAAAAATTTTAAAACCTCATCCCGGCATTATTTTTGGCAAAAACGGGATGAGATATGCCGAAAAAGGGAAAACAAAATTTTAGTCCCGAATTCCGTTCATACTCGACCCGGGCAAGAAAATTTCGAAAGAAATAGTAAAAAAATTCAAAAAATTATGAAACCTCTTCCCGGCATCATTTTTAGCCAAAACGGGATGAGATAGGCTGAAAAAGTGAAATCAAAATTTCAGTCCCGAATTCCGTTCATACTCGACCCGGGCAAGAAAATTCCGAAAAACATAGTAAAAAAACTCAAAAATTTTGAAACCTCATCCCGGCATTATTCTTTAGCAAAAACGGATGAGATATGCCGAAAAAGAGAAAACAAAATTTTAGTTCCGGAATTCCGTTCATTACTCGACCCCGGGCAATGAACAATTTCGGAAAGAAATAGTAAAAAATTCAAAAAATTATGAAACCTCTTCCCGGCATCATTTTACCAAAACGGGATAGATAGGCTTGAAAAAGTGAAAATCAAAATTTCAGTCCCGAATTCCGTTCATACTCGACCCGGGCAAGAAAATTCCGAAAAACATAGTACAAAAACTCAAAAATTTTGAAACCTCTTCTCGGCATTATTTTTAGCAAAAAAGGGATGATATAGGCCAAAAAAGTGAAATCAAAATTTTAGACCCGAATTCCGTTCATACTCGACCCGGGCAAGAAAATTCCGAAAAAATAGTAAAAATATTCAAAAAATTTTAAAACCTCTTCCCGGCATTATTTTTAGCCAAAACGGGATGAGATATGCCGAAAAAGAGAAAACAAAATTTTAGTCCCGAATTCCGTTCATACTCGACCCGGGAAAAAAAATTCTGAAAAAAATAGTAAAAAAATTCAAAAAATTGTAAAACCTATTCTTGGCATTATTTTTAGCGAAAACGGGATGAGATATGCCGAAAAAGAGAAAACAAAATTTTATTTCCGAATTCCGTTCATACTCGACCCGGGCAAGAAAATTCCGAAAAAAATAGCAAAAAAATTCAAAAAATTATAAAACCTCTTCCCGACAATATTTTTAGCCAAAACGGGGATGAGATAGGTCGAAAAAGTGAAATCAAAATTTTAGTCCCGAATTCCGTTCATACTCGACCCTGGCAAGAAAATTCCGAAAAAAATAGTAAAAAAATTCAAAAAAATTATAAAACCTCTTCCCGGCATTATTTTTAGCCAAAACAGGATGAGATAGGCCGAAAAAGTGAAATCAAAATTTTAGTCCCGAATTCCGTTCATACTCGACCCGGGCAAGAAAATTCCGAAAAAATAGTAAAAGTATTCAAAAAAATTTAAAACCTCATCCCGGCATTATTTTTAGCAAAAACGGGATGAGATATGCCGAAAAAGGGAAAACAAAATTTTAGTGCCGAATTCCGTTCATACTCGACACGGGCAAGAAAATTCCGAAAAAAATAGTAAAAAAATTACAAAAATTATAAAACCCCTTCTCGGCATTATTTTTAGCCAAAACGGGATGAGATTGGTCGAAAAAGTGAAATCAAAATTTTAGTCCCGAATTCCGTCCATACTCGACACGGGGAAGAAAATTCCGAAAAAAATAGTAAAAAAATTCAAAAAATTATAAAACCTCTTCCCGGCATCATTTTTATCCAAAACAGGATGCGATAGGCTGAAAAAGTGAAATCAAAATTTCAGTCCCGAATTCCGTTCATACTCGACCCGGGCAAGAAAATTCCGAAAAACATAGTACAAATATTCAAAAAATTTTAAAACCTCATCCCGGCATTATTTTTAGCAAAAACGGGATGAGATTTGCCGAAAAAGGGAAAACAAAATTTTAGTCCCGAATTCCGTTCATACTCTACCCGGGCAAGAAAATTCCGAAAAAAATAGAAAAAAAATTCAAAAAATTTTAAAACCTCTTCTCGGCATTATTTTTAGCCAAAACAGGATGAGATAGGCCGAAAAAGTGAAATCAAAATTTTAGTCCCGAATTCGTTCATACTCGACCCGGGTAAGAAATTCCGAAAAAAAATAGTAAAAAATTCAAAAAATTATAAAACCTCTTCCCGGCAATATTTTTAGCCAAAACAGGATGAGATAGGCCGAAAAAGTGAAATCAAAATTTTAGTCCCGAATTCCGTTCATACTCGACCCGGGCAAGAAAATTCCGAAAAACATAGTACAAAAATTCAAAAAATTTTGAAACCTCTTCTCGGCATTATTTTTAGCCAAAAACAGGATGAGATAGGCCAAAAAAGTGAAATCAAAATTTTAGGCCCGAATTCCGTTCATACACGACCCCGGCAAGAAAATTCCGAAAAAAACAGTAAAATAGTTCAAAAAATTATAAAACCTCTTCCCGGCATTATTTTTAGCGAAAACGGGATGAGATATGCCGAAAAAGAGAAAAAAAATTTTAGTGCCGAATTCCGTTCATACTCCACACGGGCAAGAAAATTCCGAAAAAAATAGTAAAAAAATTACAAAAATTATAAAACCCCTTCTCGGCATTATTTTTAGCCAAAACGGGATGAGATTGGTCGAAAAAGTGAAATCAAAATTTTAGTCCCGAATTCCGTTCATACTCGACCCGGGCAAGTAAATTCCGAAAAAAACAGTAAAAAAGTTCAAAAAATTATAAAACCTCTTCCCGGCATCATTTTTATCCAAAACGGGATGAGATAGGCTGAAAAAGTGAAATCAAAATTTCAGTCCCGAATTCCGTTCATACTCGACCCGGGCAAGAAAATTCCGAAAAACATAGTACAAATATTCAAAAAATTTTAAAACCTCATCCCGGCATTATTTTTAGCAAAAACGGGATGAGATATGCCGAAAAAGGGAAAACAAAATTTTAGTCCCGAATTCCGTTCATACTCTACCCGGGCAAGAAAATTCCGAAAAAAATAGAAAAAAAATTCAAAAAATTTTAAAACCTCTTCTCGGCATTATTTTTAGCCAAAACGGGATGAGATAGGCCGAAAAAGTGAAATCAAAATTTTAGTCCCGAATTCCGTTCATACTCGACCCGGGCAAGAAAATTCCGAAAAAAATAGTAAAAAAATTCAAAAAATTATAAAACCCCTTCCCGACATTATTTTTAGCGAAAACGGGATGAGATATGCCGAAAAAGAGAAAACAAAATTTTAGTTCCGAATTCCGTTCATACTCGACCCGGGCAAGAAAATTTCGAAAGAAATAGTAAAAAAATTCAAAAAATTATGAAACCTCTTCCCGGCATCATTTTTAGCCAAAACGGGATGAGATAGGCTGAAAAAGTGAAATCAAAATTTCAGTCCCGAATTCCGTTCATACTCGACCCGGGCAAGAAAATTCCGAAAAACATAGTACAAAAACTCAAAAATTTTGAAACCTCTTCTCGGCATTATTTTTAGCAAAAAAGGGATGAGATAGGCCGAAATCAAAATTTTAGACCCGAATTCCGTTCATACTCGACCCGGGCAAGAAAATACCGAAAAAATAGTAAAAATATTCAAAAAATTTTAAAACCTCTTCCCGGCATTATTTTTAGCCAAAACAGGATGAGATAGGCCGAAAAAGTGAAATCAAAATTTTAGTCCCGAATTCCGTTCATACTCGACCCGGGCAAGAAAATTCCGAAAAAATAGTAAAAAAATTCAAAAAATTTAAAACCTCTTCCCGGCATTATTTTTAGCCAAAACGGGATGAGATAGGCCGAAAAAGTGAAATCAAAATTTTAGTCCCGAATTCCGTTCATACTCGACCCGGGCAAGAAAATTCCGAAAAAATAGTAAAAAATTCAAAAATTTTAAAACCCTCTTCTCGGCATTATTTTTAGCAAAAACGGGATGAGATTGGCCGAAAAAGTGAAATCAAAATTTTAGTCCCGAATTCCGTCCATACTCGACCCGGGGAAGAAAATTCCGAAAAAAATAGTAAAAAAATTCAAAAAATTATAAAACCTCTTCCCGGCATCATTTTTATCCAAAACGGGATGAGATAGGCTGAAAAAGTGAAATCAAAATTTCAGTCCCGAATTCCGTTCATACTCGACCCGGGCAAGAAAATTCCGAAAAACATAGTACAAATATTCAAAAAATTTTAAAACCTCATCCCGGCATTATTTTTAGCAAAAACGGGATGAGATATGCCGAAAAAGGGAAAATAAAATTTTAGTCCCGAATTCCGTTCATACTCTACCCGGGCAAGAAAATTCCGAAAAAAATAGAAAAAAAATTCAAAAAATTTTAAAACCTCTTCTCGGCATTATTTTTAGCCAAAACGGGATGAGATAGGCCGAAAAAGGGAAAACAAAATTTTAGTCCCGAATTCCGTTCATACCCTACCCGGGCAAGAAAATTCCGAAAAAAATAGAAAAAAAATTCAAAAAATTTTAAAACCTCTTCTCGGCATTATTTTTAGCCAAAACGGGATGAGATAGGCCGAAAAAGTGAAATCAAAATTTTAGTCCCGAATTCCGTTCATACTCGACCCGGCAAGAAAATTCCGAAAAAAATAGTAAAAAAATTCAAAAAATTATAAAACCCCTTCCCGACATTATTTTTAGCGAAAACGGGATGAGATATGCCGAAAAAGAGAAAACAAAATTTTAGTTTCGAATTCCGTTCATACTCGACCCGGGCAAGAAAATTTAGAAAGAAATAGTAAAAAAATTCAAAAAATTATGAAACCTCTTCCCGGCATCATTTTTAGCCAAAACGGGATGAGATAGGCTGAAAAAGTGAAATCAAAATTTCAGTCCCGAATTCCGTTCATACTCGACCCGGGCAAGAAAATTCCGAAAAACATAGTACAAAAACTCAAAAATTTTGAAACCTCTTCTCGGCATTATTTTTAGCAAAAAAGGGATGAGATAGGCCAAAAAAGTGAAATCAAAATTTTAGACCCGAATTCCGTTCATACTCGACCCGGGCAAGAAAATTCCGAAAAAATAGTAAAAATATTCAAAAAATTTTAAAACCTCTTCCCGGCATTATTTTTAGCCAAAACGGGAACAGATATGCCGAAAAAGAGAAAACAAAATTTTAGTCCCGAATTCCGTTCATACTCGACCCGGGAAAAAAAATTCTGAAAAAAATAGTAAAAAAATTCAAAAAATTGTAAAACCTATTCTTGGCATTATTTTTAGCGAAAACGGGATGAGATATGCCGAAAAAGAGAAAACAAAATTTTATTTCCGAATTCCGTTCATACTCGACCCGGGCAAGAAAATTCCGAAAAAAATAGTAAAAAAATTCAAAAAATTGTAAAACCTATTCTCGGCATTATTTTTTGCGAAAACGGGATGAGATATGCCGAAAAAGAGAAAACAAAATTTTAGTTCCGAATTCCGTTCATACTCGACCCTGGCAAGAAAAATTCCGAAAAAAATAGTTAAAAAAATTCAAAAATTATAAAACACTTCCCGGCAATATTTTTAGCCAAAACGGGATGAGATAGGCCGAAAAAGTGAAATCAAAATTTTAGTCCCAAATTCCGTTCATACATGACCCCGGCAAGAAAATTCCGAAAAAAATAGTAAAAAAATTTCAAAAAATTATAAAACCTCTTCCCGGCAATATTTTTAGCCAAAACGGGATGAGATATGCCGAAAAAGAGAAAACAAAATTTTAGTCCCGAATTCCGTTCATACTCGACCCGGGAAAAAAATTCCGAAAAAAATAGTAAAAAAATTCAAAAAATTGTAAAACCTATTCTCGGCATTATTTTTAGCAAAAACGGGATGAGATATGCCGAAAAAGAGAAAACAAAACTTTAGTCCCGAATTCCGTTCATACTCGACCCGGGCAAGAAAATTCCGAAAAAAACAGTAAAAAAGTTCAAAAAATTATAAAACCACTTCCCGGAAATATTTTTAGCCAGAACGGGATGAGATAGGCCGAAAAAGTGAAATCAAAATTTTAGTCTCAAATTCCGCTCATACTCGACCCGGGCAAGAAAATTCCGAAAAAAACAGTAAAAAAGTTCAAAAAATTATAAAACCTCTTCCCGGCATTATTTTTAGCCAAAACGGGATGAGATAGGCCGAAAAAGTGAAATCAAAATTTTAGTCCCAAATTCCGTTCATACTCGACCCGGGCAAGAAAATTCTGAAAAAAACAGTAAAAAAGTTCAAAAAATATAAACCTCTTCCCGGCATTATTTTTAGCGAAAACGGGATGAGATATGCCGAAAAAGAGAAAACAAAATTTTAGTTCCGAATTCCGTTCATACTCGACCCGGGCAAGAAAATTCCGAAAGAAATAGTAAAAAAATTCAAAAAATTATAAAACCTCTTCTCGGCATTATTTTTAGCTAAAACGGGATGAGATAGGTCGAAAAAGTGAAATCAAAATTTTAGTCCCGAATTCCGTACATACACGACCCCGGCAAGAAAATTCCGAAAAAAATAGTAAAAAAATTCAAAAAATTATAAAACCTCTTCCCGGCATTATTTTTAGCCAAAACGGGATGAGATATGCCGAAAAAGAGAAAACAAAATTTTAGTCCCGAATTCCGTTCATACTCGACCCGAGAAAAAAAATTCCGAAAAAAATCGTAAAAAAATTCGAAAAATTGTAAAACCTAATCTCGGCATTATTTTTAGCAAAAACGGGATGAGATATGCCGAAAAAGAGAAAACAAAATTTTAGTCCCGAATTCCGTTCATACTCGACCCGGGCAAGAAAATTCCGAAAAAAATAGTAAAAAAATTCAAAAAATTATAAAACCTCTTCTCGGCATTATTTTTAGCTAAAACGGGATGAGATAGGTCGAAAAAGTGAAATCAAAATTTTAGTCCCGAATTCCGTACTTACACGACCCCGGCAAGAAAATTCCGAAAAAAATAGTAAAAAAATTCAAAAAATTATAAAACCTCTTCCCGGCATTATTTTTAGCCAAAACGGGATGAGATATGCCGCAAAAGAGAAAACAAAATTTTAGTCCCGAATTCCGTTCATACTCGACCGAGAAAAAAAATTCCGAAAAAAATAGTAAAAAAATTCGAAAAATTTAAAACCTAATCTCGGCATTATTTTAGCAAAACGGGATGAGATTATGCCGAAAAAGAGAAAACAAAAATTTTAGTCCCCGAATTCCGTTCATGACTCCGGACGCCGGGCAAGAAATTCCGAAAATAGTAAAAAAATTCAAAAAATTATAAACCCTTCCCGGAAATATTTTTAGCCAAAACGGGATGAGATAGCCGAAAAATTGAAATCCGAATTCCGTTCATACTCGACCCGGGCAAGAATATTCTGAAAAAAATAGTAAAACCACTTCCCGGCAATATTTTTAGCCAAAACGGGATGAGAGAGGCCGAAAAAGTGAAATCAAAATTTTAGTCCCAAATTCCGTTCATACTCGACCCGGGAAAGAAAATTCCGAAAAAAATGGTGAAAAAATTCAAAATATTTTGAAACCCCATCTCGGCATTATTTTTCGGCCAAAACGGGATGAGATAGGCTGAAAAAGTGAAATCAAAATTTCAGTCCCGAATTCCGTTCATACTCGACCCGGGCAAGAAAATTCCGAAAAACATAGTACAAAAATTCAAAAAATTTTGAAACCTCTTCTCGGCATTATTTTGAGCCAAAAAGGGATGAGATAGGCCAAAAAAGTGAAATCAAAATTTTAGTCCCGAATTCCGTTCATACACGACCCCGGCAAGAAAATTCCGAAAAAAAAACTAAAAAAGTTTAAAAAATTATAAAACCTCTTCCCGGCATTATTTTTAACGAAAACGGGATGAGATATGCCGAAAAAGAGAAAAAAAATTTTAGTGCCGAATTCGGTTCATACTAGACACGGGCAAGAAAATTCCGAAAAAAATAGTAAAAAAATTACAAAAATTATAAAACCCCTTCTCGGCATTATTTTTAGCCAAAACGGGATGAGATTGGTCGAAAAAGTGAAATCAAAATTTTAGTCTCGAATTCCGTTCATACTCGACCCGGGCAAGAAAATTCCGAAAAAAACAGTAAAAAAGTTCAAAAAATTATAAAACCTCTTCCCGGCATTATTTTTAGCGAAAACGGGATGAGATATGCCGGAAAAGAGAAAACAAAATTTTAGTTCCGAATTCCGTTCATACTCGACCGGGCAAAGAAAATTCCGAAAGGAAATAGAAAAAAATCAAAAAAAATTATAAAACCTCTTCTCGGATTATTTTAGCCAAAACGGGATGAGAAGGTCGAAAAAAAGTGAAATCAAAATTTTAGTCCCAATTCCGTTCATACACGACCCCGGCAAGAAAATTCCGAAAAAATTAGTAAAAAAATTCCAAAAAATTTTATTTAAAACCTTCTTCCCGGCATGATTTTTTAGCAAAAACGGGATGAGATATGCCGATAAAAAGAGGAAAAACAAAATAGTCCCGAATTCCGTTCATACTCGACCCGGGCAAGAAAATTTCGAAAGAAATAGTAAAAAAATTCAAAAAATTATAAAACCTCTTCTCGGCATTATTTTTAGCCAAAACGGGATGAGATAGGTCGAAAAAGTGAAATCAAAATTTTAGTCTCGAATTCCGTTCATACTCGACCCGGGCAAGAAAATTCCGAAAAAATAGTAAAAATATTCAAAATATTTTAAAACCTCATCCCGGCATTATTTTTAGCAAAAAAGGGATGAGATATGCCGATAAAGAGAAAACAAAATTTTAGTCTCCGAATTCCGTTCATACGCGGACCCGGAAAAAATTCCGAAAAAAAAAATTAGTAAAAAAATTCAAAAAATTGTAAAACCTATCTCGGCATTATTGGGTTAGAAAAACGGGATGAGATATGCCGAAAAAGAAGAAAAACAAAACTTTAGCCCCGAATCCGTTCATACTCGACCCGGGCAAGAAAATTTCCCGAAAAAAAAATAGTAAAGAAATTCAAAAAATTATAAAACCTCT
>NW_022155285.1:0-12225 GCF_001633185.2 Quercus lobata | reverse complement strand
AGGTGGAGATTTGTTGAAATGGGCCGTGTGTATGACTTTAATTGCCAAGCCCATTCCAACGTAAATAGAATCCTATTTGTAATAGGATTTTTACTTCAGCCGACTTTTTTGAAATATATATATATATATATATATATATTAGGTTTTGTGAAGTAAGGTGTGCAGCCGTGTGAGCATATAGAAAAATTCCAATTAACCTAGTGTGCAAGCCGCATGAGAGAAAATAGAGAAAAGAGAGGCAGTCAGCTTCTATTTTTATTTTTTATGTGAGAGAGTACTAGGGTGTAATTGGGATTTGGGTTTCTTGAGAGTATTCTTGTGCACTATTGTATTTTCCCTGATAATAGTAAAATCCCTGCAACTCCGTGGACGTAGGCAAATTGCCGAACCACGTAAATATTGTCTTGTGCGTGTGATTATTTTTTCTTTGACGTGTGTTTTCTCTATTTGTTTTGTTTCTCACAGGTTAGGAATTTTTGGTTAAATTCCCTACAAGTGGTATCAGAGCCCATGGTAGTGTGCGACGAAGGTGGTGAGGTGTTCATGGTCCCTACCCAGCGGGGACAGAGAAAGCCTTAACGGCCCACACATAAAGATCTTGGAGAAGAAAAAAAGCCCAACAAATGAATATTGCTAATGGTGCTAAATAATGGTGTGATGCAAGGTTCCCATGGACATGAACGTGCGGGGTTCCCATGGATGTGCGTGCGGGGTTGACACGTGGTTCCCATGGATGGCGTACGAGAGACTCATGGATGATGCATTGATGAAGTGAAAAGCCCATTAGGCAAGGGGGAGTGAGTAGGACTTGTTCATGACCCATAGAGAGGTCTTGAAGCCCACAGAGAAGCAGAGACTCACACGTGAGGGGGAGATTGTTGGGTTACACGTGTGAGTGAAGTCCCACATTGAATAAAGATGAGAAGAATGAGTGGTTAATATAACATAATTGAGCACATACCCATTGGGGCTTAGGCCTTTTGGGTTAAAGTGTGTTCCTATATGTTATATTAATTATTCAAGGAAGCTCCCCAAGGTGCTTATCTCCCCGACAAAATTACCCTCACACCCAAACAGCCCGATCCAAACAACCCAATCTCCAAAATCCCCAAATCTGAAAAGATGAAACCCAGGTCCCCAACGCCATAGTTGTAATATCATCTTGCTCAAAAACATCAATATATATATATATATATATATATATATATATCCCAACGCTATAGTTGTAATATCATCTTGCTCAAAAACATCAATATATATATCCTTATTACCTCATCATCATCATCATCATCTTGACTTTCAATAATCTCCTTCTAGAAACATTTTCTATTGGAATCTGATAAAGGTTTACTACACCACTACCAGTACAAGATATTCTAGTGAAGAATTGTTGAGTAAACCCATGAAGACAAATTCATTTTCTTATTCGAAAGTCTTCTCTTCTGTCTATAGCAAGAACACTCAAACTCTTTATGTTGCTTCAATACCCGTTATCTTCAACAACAGAGGAAGTCTGCCTTTGAACTCTTCATCGCAGGTTGGGGTCGCCGATTAAGGCCAGTGGGACTATGGCATTGGAGGACCTAAGGTTCGTCGTTTGAATTGGGTTGTGTGTAGGTGTGGGGGTAATTTTGTCTCATTGAAAATTTTAATCCATGCGTGCCAATCATTGGGTGACACGTGTTTATAAATTAAAAAATAAATTAATTTAATTCAAGTCAAATATTACATCATCACTCTATTAAGTCACGTAAGACATAAACTAACGAATATAAACAAAACGATGAAAAGTAGAACATTTTACAAAGTTTATGGTCGAAAAACGAACTTTTGTGAAAGTTTAGGAACGAAAATGATATTTTACCATTTGTTATATGGATTTTGTCAGTAAAACACAACCAAATCCTCTACTCATGATACTACTTTTTTATTATTATATAATATGATAATTAGATAAGAAGGGGATTTAAAGTATTAAAAATCTTAAATATCTCATGACTTTATCAACAAATGTCAATTAAGTTATAAGGTTCTTGCTACTCATTGTATTATCATACACACACACATATATATATATACAAATCTTTTATCTTGTCTAAGAGGAAAATTCTTTTAGGGTAATGATTAATGCTAGTAAATAAGCCCCCCTTCAAGCAATATTGGCGATTGTGGACTTCTTAGTGTGAAAAAAATTGTTTAACTATCAAGCTGGGTGATGGATCAATGGTTAGTGAACTTACTTCTAACTGGTGTGGTGGGCGCTAGGTCCTAAGTCTGACTCACGGAATGGAAAGCACCTATGGATTATTAGTGATTAAGGTCAAAAACATGGTTCATGTATTATGAGGGAAAAAGAATAAAAAAGACAAACAAAATTATTATTATTATCATTAGGGTAGAAGGAGCACTCAAATCTTTCACATATAATGCATGTAATAAATAATTACTACGCATATGGGAAAAGATTATAACAACAATTTAATAAAATATTTCTTTCTTTTTTTTCTTTGATGGGAAAATATTTCTTATATTTAAATATTCAAACAAGTGGCAAGAAATTGTGGCCGAAAAGGATAAAAAACACACACATATATAAAAGTGGCTAAGAAATTTTAATATCTCTTCCTCATTATAAATCATATTGGTGACGGAAGTAATCTCATAGTCGTTTGAATTTCAATGCACCATTTCATAACTCTAGGAAAAAATAAAGAAGAAACATGTTATTGTGATGGGGGAAAAAAATTTAATACATAGTTGCCATAGAATTTCCCTAGTGATTAAGGTCAAAAAGATGGTTCATGTATAATGAGGGAAAAAGAATAAAAAGAATAAAGAAGAAAAACATAATTATTATTATTAGGGTAGAAGAAGTACTCAAATCTTTCACATACAATGCATATAAAAAAAAAAAAATACTATGCATATGGGAAAAGATTATAATAACAATTTAATAAAATATTTCTTATATTTAAATATTCAAACCAGTAGAGAGAAATTGTGGTTGAAAAGGATAAAAAAAAACACACACATATATATAAGTGGCTGAGAAATTTTAATATCTCTTCGTTATTATCAATCATATTGGTGATTGAAGTAAACTCATAGTGGTTCGTATTATTATAAAATAATGAAACAATATAATGTTTCACTTTTTAATTGTAAGCATGGCAAATTTTTAGATGGTTTTTTTTTTTTTTTTTTCCCTACGTGGCAGAACAACCTTAATTGTAAAGCAATGCTTATTTTTTTATATATAGTATTAAATTAGTTTAACAACAAGCATGTGACACAAGGGGATTATAATGTTTCTTGTGTGAATATGGTGCATAATTAACATGTATGAAATTACATGACCACCATATATCTACTAAGTAAGTAATTACAAAGAACTAGAAATTAAAATAAAAGTAGGTTAGAATTTAATTGGGCAACTATCCTAAAATTCAAAGGAAGGGTGATAACACATCGAGACATTTGTCTCAAAAATAAGACAAACATGACGCACACATAGTTTATAACTACTACTAAAAACTATCAAGCCTCAAGGATAAGTAAGGCTTGCATTTTAAAAGCAAAACACATCAAAAACTCATTCTACTTGTTTATCCTTGCAATATATATTTTTTAGTCCTTATATTTAGTTGTCTAGTTACATAATGTAAATAAGTTTTCTTCCAATGTTTTTATCTTTCATGCAAGTAGCTTAAAATAACATCAAACTTTTTTTCTTTATGGTTATATGTCTTAAATTGAAGTAGTGTAGTCAAGAGTTTTGTAACTTAATTGACATTTTTTCATGCACAAAGTGCTTAAAGGTCTAAAGGGGAAATGGTTCAAGTTGCAAGGTTACATCTAGAGTTTGAATCCTTACCTTTAAAGTGTGTTTGTTTGAAGGGATTTTAAGGAGAATGGAAAATTGAGGGAAGAAAAGTGGAAAGATAGCATTTTTAGTAGTTGTTTGGTTGGGAGGAAAGAGGGAAAAAAAGTAGTAGGCCCGGATGTTTTCTCCTTGGACCCACCAAAATGCTTTCTCCCCAAAATAGGGAGAAAATTGGGGGGAGAAAAGCTCAAGGTGTGAGGCACTAACCAAAATGCCCATGTGCACTTGCACACGGGCATCGTTCTTGCTTCTTCTTCTTCTTCTTCTTCTTCTTCTTCTTCTTCTTCCTTTTTTTTTTTTTTTTTTTTTTTTGGCATTGTTCTTGCTAGCTTTCTTTTTCTTTGATTTTTTTTTTGTGACTCTCTCTTCTCAAGTTTCCCTTTTTTCCTATATTCTTTTTCACTACTTTTTTTTTTTGACTTTTTTTGTACTTCTTAGTTTTTTTTTTTGGGGGGGGGGGGGGGTACGCTCATCTTCCTTTGGCTTGTGTTATTTTTTTTTTTTTTTTTTGAAGTGTCCATGCACAATTTTTTTAATAAAAAAAATGTGTTTCTTTTTTGTTTTATTTAATGATGGACGTAAATTATAAATTTATATCAACTTCATTTTTCTTCTCAACCAAACAAATCAGTTTTTCATTTCTTCAATTTTCTATCATCACAACCAAACACAAATGGGAGAAAACTAAATCTCTTCTATCCTCTTACTTTTCTATCATCTCCCTATTTTCTATCCTCCCACTTTTCTACTTCTCTAACCAAACAAACCCTTAGGTAATATAGTCAAAGGAAGCTTGTAGGTGTGAATGTGTGATCATTGCCCCTAACCAATTTAAACCTTACTCATGAATGACCTGAGACTACCTGTGTAATAGTAGAACTTGCTAGTTATCATTACTTGAACCCACAATCTCAAAATCGTAAGCTAATGAGTCACGCATATTTCCTACCATTAAGCTATTTCTGCAAGTAATATGTAATCAAAATTACTTAATTTCAAAAAAAAATTAAATTTCACATGTCACGTCTTGTCTCGATAATCAAACCTGCATTAAGCAATTACTGCTCGACAAAGTTTCCTCACTAAGGCATTCTTGGAGCCACATTTTTTAAACACGAAATCATATAACATCATCGATACCAACTCAAAGCGAGCAAGACATATCATCAAAGTGAAAATTTTCAGTCAAACAAACAATGGTGACGATCAAAACGATGGAAACTCAACAAATATATATAGTATTAAGCATGCAGTCTCGATCTTTCATTTTATTTCAACTAAAATTTATTCAATACTTGAGCAACCACATATCGCCATTTTTATTTTTAACAAATGGGTTTTTAGTCTGAAGTATAAGTTAGACCAATTCAGAAACTCCTAGAAGTTCCAACTTAAAATAATAAATAATCAAAGTGACCGAAAGATTAGATAGATTCCACAATGAAATTGATATGGACAACATATGCAACATGCTAATGCCGGGTCGATTCCATGATTAAGACACCCTATTAATTTAATTGAAGTTGCATTCTTAGTGGCAGGCCCAAGCAATCAGATTCTTGTGTAATAATCTATCAAAAAAGTAATTATTGGGTCCCATACTCACACAATGATTGGTCAACTATTTTTGGCCATAGAATTGCTGTTTGCTTTTAGATGAGAATCAAAGACAAGTAAAGAGTGACTGATTATGTTGTACATAATTTCCCACCTGAGAACCAGTTTTCCAAGTAAATTGACTTGGGCCTATGACATAGGTTTGTTTACGCCACAAGAAAGTTCCTCCCAAAGTGAAAGCAAGTTTCACCAAGGGGTTAGATGAGCCTTTGACAAGTTTCAACTTACGACGGAATTGACGGAAAGTCCTTCACAGTTTACACATGATACATGGGGTGCATATATATATATATATATATATATATATGTGAGTGTACACATGTTACATAATACACCTTTTAGGTAAAATTATAGGATTAAGATCTTCTAGATATCAGAGTATCTACCAAATATATTTTCTTAAATATTAATCATTCTTTAATGATTTAAGGGTTTAGATTTTACCATATCAGCATTTCGCTAACAATAATTTTTTTTTGAGAAAACGCTAACAATAATCTTAATTGTTTTGTTTGCAACATTATTTTATTATTTTAAGAGTATTGTTAATGGAATACTTACATGACAGAATCTAAACCCTTAAATCATAAAAGAGTGGTTAGGATTTAAATAAATCTATTGGTAGAGTATCCAAGAAAATCTAGAAGATCTGAATATATTTAGGGTAAAATTAAGATTAAAGTAAACTAGTGTAACATTGCATACTCATCTTATAAATAATTTTTTAAAAGTATACAATTTATTACAACTTGTTGAAATGCTCGACTATGATTAATGGATAATATGAATCTATCACTTTTTCTCTACCACTCATGATCGATCATATTAGAATTTAGCACAAAAGTTGTATTTATAGACTTGTCATGTTGCATAGTACAATGTACACATAATACGGCATTTTTTTTAATGGTTGTATATATGTAAGATCCGTACATAAAATTGAAATTTAAGTAACTTATAATTCTTTAAGATTTACATGATTTACCACAAATAGTTGTAAGAAATTACACGATTTATCACAATTAATTAAAATGATCGACGGTGAAAAATAGACATGAGTCATAATTTTTTCATTACCACTCACAACTAATCATATTTTAGAGTTACCAAGGTCGTATCCTTAAACTTAGACCAATCACATTAGAGTTACCAAGTAATCTAGTAGACATGCAGCATAGATTCCATTCATAATGTCCACTTTTGCAAAAAGGATCCCTCAAAGATTCAATACGCCCACCAAAACCCATGATTTAAAATAATAAAACAGCCATTACAATGATACAAAACCTTGACCCCTGAAAGAGATTCCCCAACATTTCACCCCCACGATTTTGATGGGCACATTCTAACTACAACCAAGGCAAGCTTTCATTGTTCTACCTCCAGCAAACATTATCCACCATAGAATCCAAGCCATTAACATGCTGCTCCAAATAGACACAGCAAGGAGAGAGGAAGGAGGAGAGATTTTTTGCTTTCTTATTCCATAAAACAAAATCACACATAACAAACCTCAAACAGAACAGAACTATGGAAGGCTAGCTTTATATATATACAGATAGCAAAGTGTATTATGCTACAACCAGTACATGATCACAACCTAGCGACAAACTGCATGGTCTCACATTGACCAAGTGACACCCATTCGCTACATAGGAAATCTACAAAACTAGATAAACAACCGCACAGCCGCATACATACTTAGGGTGCATTTGGTTCAATGTAAATCGAATTCTGAGTGTAAAATGAATGCAGGGGTAAGTGAATTTCCATAAAGAAAATAAAATCCAGGTGTTTGGTTATGCAATGAAAAATAGACTGGAAAATTATTTTCAGTGTTTGCTAACATTCTAAAAATGCTATTTTCCTACAAATTTTTCACATTTTCTCTTAGCATCCAAACAAATTTTATTACAGAAAATTTCAATATATACACTTAACACAAACAAAAATTAAAATAAAAACATTAAGCAGAGGAAGAAAGTGAAATTGGAGGGAGAAAGAGCGACAGATTGAAGGAAAGAGAGATAGATCGGTGGCGGCCAGAGAGAGATCAGAGTTCCGTGGAGGACAACAATGGCCAGATCGGGTGGGTTTGGGGGTGGAGTGAAGTGGGCTGGTAGTCGGTGGCGGCCAGATTGGCGACATTGAGCAAGAGGGAGAACAAGATTGGTGTGTTGAGAACGAGCTCGGTCTTGGGTGGGTCGAGGACGAAATCAGTTTTGGGTGGATCAGGCTTGGGTGGTGACGATCTTGATGGCAGCACCGATGAGCTTCCAATGGCGACTATGGGTGCATTTTTCGCCGGTGTTGGGGTGCGATCTCGCCAGTGCTTTAGGCGGTGTGATCTCGCCGGTGCTGGGGTGCGACGAGATCGGTGCGATCTGGGGTTGGGGCTAGTGCTGGGTGCGACGAGACGGTGCTTCTGGTGCGATCTCCTTGCTGTTTCTCTCTCTCTCTCTCTTCTATTTTCCTGGGGTGTAATTGATTTGAAGGTAAAATAGAAGCCGAAATGGTTTTACACCAAATGAGGGTTATTTTATGGCCAACATGGAAACTAATTTCCATTTGACCGAATTTTCTATGTTTACCAAACACACAGAGGGGTGTAAAGTGGTTTCCTGAAACCCTTTTTAGCCAAAACAAACGCACCCTTAGATAACATTGACGAACACAAAAGTGCAAACATTTTTTCTCATCCCTATTGCGCATGAAAAGAGGCTCATATCTCACACGTAGTAAGGAGAAGCAGGACTCCTGGGTCTAAGCTTTGGTAAAGGTAAGATTAAATTATGGATGATTTGCCAATATATACATAATATATTCACATAACACAAAGTACAGTTATTTTATCTTTATGATCAGATCAATGAGCTTGACTTTATTTGAATAGTCAATCGAATGGGTAAGGCCAAGAAAAGGGCCCATTCATAATCCTTATTTAAATTGCTTGCTTGACTAAATTAAGGTGGATTTCTCTACTGTGCCTATCACTGTGGGCCTATGACTCTTACTTTGAGAGTGAAATACTACTTTTATTTTATTTTATAGGTAAAACACAACCACATCCTCTTGTCATGATACTACTTTTTTATTTTATTTTATAATATGATAATTAGATAAAAGGGGATTTAAAGTATTAAATCTTAAATATCTCATGATATTATCAACAAATATCAATTGAGTTACAAGGTTCTTTCTACTCAGGACATTATCTCACACACATATATACAAATCTTTTGTCCTGTCCAAGAAGAAAATCCTTTTAGGGTAATGAATACTGCTAGTAAATAAGCCCCCCTTCAAGCAATATAGGCGATTATGGACTTCTTAGTGTGAAAAAACTTGTTTAACCATCAAGCTGGGTGATGGATCAATGGTTAGTGAACTTACTTCTAACTGGTGTGGTGGGCACTAGGTCCTAAGTTCGACTCACGGAATGGAAAGCACTTATGGATTATTGGTAAAACACTAACTTAGTACCCATTGATACTCTAGTGGATATGCGATAACTATGGCTCACTTAATCCAACCAATATGATACTACTATGGTTACATTAATGTAGGAAAACCACCTTTAGTGGGCCCCTTTTACCCTTTTTTTGTTAGGTTCTAAATTGACAAAGTCTACGTTGAGAGTGATAATTGTCTAATTTTGTCGTTTTCATTTTTGTTAAAGTCTAATTTTGTGAATTGACCTAATGGGCATGTATGAATCCTTAAGAGGAGATAAAAATTACAAGTTTTATCCCTAAGAATAAACAACTAATTCAAGGAAGAGCCACATCATTGATTATTATAACACAACTTTGCAATGTCAAAAGTTTTGTGGTTGATTGATCTTATTTGATTTTTTGATAGGAAGTGATGGCTCCAATCGGTTGCACTATTCAGACAATTCATGACTAAAAATAAAAAATGCCAATAATCAAACTTTCGTTTTACTAATGATGTGTTTATTTCTTGGTCAAAATGTTGTACCAACATGTGGAACAACCATTCTATTAGGCTGCAATCCAAATATGGATGACTACATTTGTATGCCACTATTCCTTTTTTAGGAACCCAATAATTCAAATGGGCATAAGGATAGGAATTAGAGTTGAGACCCATTTGTGTCACATACCCCAACTTATTAATAGCATTACTATAGATGATTTAAGCAAGTTTTGGAGTTATTTGAAGTGTGATTGGATATCGGTTTATTTTATTTGAAATATAAAGTAGAATATTCAAAATGAGACAAAATATGTTTATTCTATCACCTAATTTGAAGAGTTATAGACATTGCCACCAAAAAAGAAAAAAGAAAAAACTTAAAACAATTACGGACTCATTAGTTGTTAAGCATTCACATATTTGGGACCTGATTGGATAAGTTATTTCAAAATGTGCATTTTAAAATCTAGCATTTTTAAAACTCCAATTAAAAAATCACAGGAGAAAAGGCGTCTTAAATAGCATCTGTTGCAATGCAACAATGAAAAAGTGTCACAAAATGTGTTTGTGAAGACAATATTTATAAGGGCAAAGGAGAAAAATGTCATGTGTAACTTTGCTCTCTCCTTCATTCATTATTTATAGGACAATTAACATACTTTATTCTTCTTCTTCTTCTTCTTCTTCTTCTTTTTTAAAAAATTTTTTTATACAAGATAGAATTTATTCTTCTTCTTTGATAATTTGATAGTTTTAACAAATAGATGATGAAAATTTTGAATCTTAATTCTCCTCATAAAGGCATTGTCATTGAAGTACCAAACTTTTGAAAATAAAACTCTGTTTAAAATAATGAAGAATAAGAGTTTCAATGCACCATTTCATAACTCTACAGAAAAAATAAAAAAGAAACATGTTATTGTGATGGAAAAATAAATTTAATACAAAGTTGCCATAGAATTTCCCTAGTGATTAAGGTCAAAAACATGGTTCATGTATTATGAGGGAAAAAGAATAAAAAAGACAAATATAATTATTATTATTAGGGTAGAAGAAGCACTCAAATCTTTCACATACAATGCATGTAATCAAAAAAATACTGTGCATATGGGAAAAGATTATATTAACAATTTAATAAAATATTTCTTATATTTAAATATTCAAACAAGTGGAGAGAAATTGTGGCTAAAAAGGATTAAAAATACGCACATATATAAGTGGCTGAGAAATTTAAATATCTCTTCCTCATTATCAATCATATTGGTGACTGAGGTAAACTCATAGTTGTTCATATTTCAATGCACCATTTCGTAACGCTACAGAAAAAAATAAAGAAGAAACATGTTATTGTGATGGAAAAAAAAATTAATACAAAGTTGCCATAGAATTTCCCTAGTGATTAAGTTCAAAAAGATGGTTCATGTATTATGTGGGAAAAAGAATAAAAAAGACAAACAAAATTATTATTATTAGGGTAGAAGAAGCACTCAAATCTTTCACATACAATACATGTAATAAAAAAATTACTATGCATATGGGAAAAGATTATAATAACAATTTAATAAAATATTTCTTATATTTAAATATTCAAACAAGTGGAGAGAAATTGTGGCTAAAAATGATAAAAACACACACATATATAAGTGGCTGAGAAATTTTAATATCTCTTCCTCGTTATCAATCATATTGGTGATGGAAGTAAACTCAAAGTTGTTCGAATTATTATAAAATAAAGAAACAGTATAATGTTTCGCTTTTTAATTGTAAGCATGGTAGATTTTTAGATTTTTTTTTTTTTTCTTTTCTACATGGCAAAACAACCTTAATTGTAGGGCAATGCTTCTTTCTTCTTTTTTCTTTTTTTTTTCTTTTATATATATATATATATATATAGTATTAAATTAGTTTAACAATAAGCATGAGACACGAGGAAAAATTACATGACCACCATATGTCTACTAAGTAAGTAATTAAAAAGAAGCAAAAATTAAAATAAAAGTAGGTTAGAATTTAATTGGGTAACTATCCTAAAATTCAAAGGAAGGGTGATAACACATTGAGACATGTGTCTCAAAAAATGAGACAAACATGACATACACATAATCTATAACTACTACTAAAAACTATCGAGCCTCAAGGATAAGTAAGGCTTGCATTTTAAAAGAAAAACATATCTAAAACCCATTCTACTTGTTTATCCTTGCAATAATTTTTTTTTTTAATCCTTATTTTAGTTGTCTAGTTACATAATGCAAATAAGTTTTCTTCCAATGTTTTTATCTTTCATGCAAGTAGCTTAAAATAACATCAAACTTTTTTTTCTTTATGGTTATATGTCTTACATTGAAGTAGTGTAGTAAAGAGCTTTGTAATTTAATTGACATTTTTCCATGTACAAAGTGCATAGAGATCTAAAAGGGAAATTATTCGAGTTGCAGGGTTACGTCCAGAGTTTGAATCCTTACCTTTAAGGTGTATTTGTTTAGAAGGATTTTAAAGAGGATGGAAAATTGAGGGAAGAAAAGTGAAAAGATAGCATTTTTTGTGATTGTTTGGTTAGGAGGGAAGACGGAAAAGAAAAGTGGTACGCCCGGGTGTTTTCTCCTTGGACCTACCAAAATGCTTTTTCCCCAAAATGGAGAGAAAATTCGGGGGAGAAAAGCTCAAGGCGTGAGCTGACCAAAATGCCCATGTGCAAGTGCACATGGGCATCGTTCTTGCCATTTTTTTTTTTTTTTTTTGGTGCCGTTGTTCTTGCTAGTTTTCTTTTTTCTTCAATTTTTGTT
>NW_022155284.1:0-12248 GCF_001633185.2 Quercus lobata | reverse complement strand
TTGAAATGAAGCCTGGATGACGTTTTTTAATTTTTATAATTTTTTTGCATTTATTTTTGAATTTTTTAACTCGGGTCGGGTTCGAACGGATAGGAATGAAATTTTTTTTCTTCTCTCTTTTTTTCAGCCTATCCTGACCCGTTTCATATTGAAATGAAGCCTGAAAGATGTTTTTTAATTTTTAAAATTTTTTTGCATTTATTTTTGAAATTTCTAACTCGGGTCGGGGTCGAACGGTTAGGAATGAAGTTATGTTTCTTCTCTATTTGGCAGCCTGTCCTGACCCGTTTCGTCTTGAAATGAAGCCTGGATAATGTTTTTTCATTTTTAAAATTTTTATGTATTTATTTTTGAATTTTTTAACTCGGGTCGGGTTCGAACGGATAGGAATGAAATTTTTTTTCTTCTCTTTTTTTCAGCCTATCCTGACCCGTTTCATATTGAAATGAAGCCTGGACGATGTTTTTTAATTTTTAAAATTTTTTTGCATTTATTTTTGAATTTTCTAACGCGGGTCGGGTTCGAACGATTAGGTATGAAATTATTTTTGTTCTCTATTTTGTAGCCTGTCCTGACCCGTTTCGTCTTGAAATGAAGCCTGGATGATGTTTTTTAACTTTTAAAATTTTTTTGCATTTATTTTTGAATTTTTTAACTCGGGTCGGGTTCGAACGGATAGGAATGAAATTTTTTTTCTTCTTTTTTTTCAGCCTATCCTGACCCGTTTCATGTTGAAATGAAGCCTGGACGATGTTTTTTAATTTTTAAAATTTTTTTGCATTTATTTTTGAAATTTCTAACTCGGGTCGGGTTCGAACGGTTAGGAATGAAATTATGTTTCTTCTCTATTTTGCAGACTGTCCTGACCCGTTTCGTCTTGAAATGAAGCCTGGATAATGTTTTTTAATTTTTAAAATTTTTATGCATTTATTTTTGAATTTTTTAACTTGGGTCGGGTTCGAACGGATAGGAATGAAATTTTTTTTCTTCTCTTTTTTTCGGCCTATCCTGACCCGTTTCATATTGAAATGAAGCCTGGACGATATTTTGTAATTTTTAAAATAATTTTGAATTTTCTAACTCGGGTCGGGTTCGAACGGTTAGGAATGAAATTATGTTCCTTCTCTATTTTGCAGCCTGTCCTGACCCGTTTCGTCTTGAAATGAGGCCTGGATAATGTTTTTTAATTTTTAAATTTTATGCATTTTTTTGAATTTTTTAACTTGGTCGGGTTCGAGACGGATAGGAATAAATTTTTTTTCTTCTATTTTCGCCTATCTGACCCGTTTCCATATATAAAAAGCCGGATAATGTTTTTAATTTTTAATTTTTGCATTTATTTTTGATTTTCTAACTCGGGTCCGGGTTCAAACGGATGAAATGAAATTTTTTTTTTCTATTTTCGACCTGTCTGACCCGTTCGTCTTGAAATGTAGCCTGGATGATGTTTTTTAATTTTAAAAATTTTTTTGCATTCATTTTTGAATTTCTATCGGGTCGGGTTCGACAGATAGGAATGAAATTTTTTATTTTCTCTATTTTTCGGCCTGTCCTGACCCGTTTCCTCTTGAAATGTAGCCTGGATAATGTTTTTTAATTTTTTAAATTTTTTTACAATTCTTTTTGAATTTTCTAACTCTGGTCTGGTTCGAACGGATAGGAAGGAAATTTTTTTTGTTCCCTATTTTTCAGCATGCCCTGACCCGTTTCGTATTGAAATGAAGCCTGGATGATGTTTTATAATTTTTAAAATTTTTTTGCATTTATTTTTGAATTTTCTAACTCGGGTCGGGTTCGAACGGATAGGAATGAAATTTTTTTAAATCTCTATTTTTTGGCCTGTCCTAACCCGTTTCATCTTAAAATGTACCCCGGATAATGTTTTTTAATTTTTAAAATTTTTTTGCATTTATTTTTGAATTTTTTAACTCGGGTCGGGTTCAAACGGATAGGAATGAAAATTTTTTTCTTCTCTATTTTTTGGCCTGTCTTGACCCGTTTCATATTGAAATGAAGCCTGGATCATGTTTTTTAATTTTTAAAATTTTGTTGCAATTCTTTTTGAATTTTCTAACTCGGGTCGGGTTCGAACGGTTAGGAATGAAATTATTTTTGTTCTCTATTTTGCAGCCTGTCTTGACCCATTTCGTCTTGAAATGAATCCTGGATGATGTTTTTTAATTTTTATAATTTTTTTGCATTTATTTTTGAATTTTCTAACGCGGGTCGGGTTCGAACGGTTAGGAATGAAATTATTTTTTTTCTCTATTTTGCAGCCTGTCCTGACCCGATTCGTCTTGAAATGAAGCCTGGATAATGTTTTTTAATTTTTAAAATTTTTTAGCATTTATTTTTGAATTTTTTAACTCGGGTCGGGTTCGAACGGATAGGAATGAAATTTTTTTTCTTCTCTTTTTTTCAGCCTATCCTGACCCGTTTCATATTGAAATGAAGCCTGGACGATGTTTTTTAATTTTTAAAATTTTTTTGCATTTATTTTTGAATTTTCTAACTCGGGTCGGGTTCGAACGGTTAGAAATGAAATTATGTTTCTTCTCTATTTTGCAGCCTGTCCTGACCCGTTTCGTCTTGAAATGAAGCCTGGATAATGTTTTTTAATTTTTAAAATTTTTATGCATTTATTTTTGAATTTTTTAACTCGGGTCGGGTTCGAACGGATAGGAATGAAATTTTTTTTCTTTCTCTTTTTTTCGGCCTATCCTGACCCGTTTCATATTGAAATGAAGCCTGGACGATATTTTTTAATTTTTAAAATATTTTTGCATTTATTTTTGAATTTTCTAACTCGGGTCGGGTTCGAACGGTTAGGAATGAAATTATGTTCCTTCTCTATTTTGCAGCCTGTCCTGACCCGTTTCGTCTTGAAATGAGGCCTGGATAATGTTTTTTAATTTTTAAAATTTTTTTGCATTTATTTTTGAATTTTTTAACTTGGGTCGGGTTCGAACGGATAGGAATGAAATTTTTTTTTTTCTCTATTTTTCAGCTATCCTGACCCGTTTCATAATAAAAGAGCTGGATAATGTTTTTAATTTTTAAAATTTTTTTGCATTTATTTTTGAATTTTCTAACTCGGGTCGGGTTCAAACGGATAGAAATGAAATTTTTTTTGTTCTCTATTTTTCGACCTGTCCTGACCCGTTTCATCTTGAAATGTAGCCTGGATGATGTTTTTTAATTTTTAAAATTTTTTTGCATTCATTTTTGAATTTTCTAACTCGGGTCGGGTTCGAACCGATAGGAGTGAAAATTTTTTTCTTCTCTTTTTTTCGGCCTATCCTGACCCGTTTCATATTGAAATGAAGCCTGGACGATGTTTTTTAATTTTTAAAATTTTTTTGCATTTATTTTTGAATTTTCTAACTCGGGTCGGGTTCGAACGGTTAGTAATGAAATTATGTTGCTTCTCTATTTTGCAGCCTGTCCTGACCCGTTTCGTCTTGAAATGAAGCCTGGATAATGTTTTTTAATTTTAAAAATTTTTATGCATTTATTTTTGAATTTCATAACTCGGGTCGGGTTCGAACGGATAGGAATGAAATTTTTTTTCTTCTCTATTTTTCAGCCTATCCTGACCCGTTTCATATATAAATGGAGCCTGGATAATGTTTTTTAATTTTTAAAATTTTTATGCATTTATTTTTGAATTTTTTAACTCGGGTCGGGTTCGAACGGATAGGAATGAAATTTTTTTTCTTCTCTATTTTTCAGCTTATCCTGACCCGTTTCATATTGAAATGGAGCCTGGATAATGTTTTTAATTTTTAAAATTTTTTTGCATTTATTTTTGAATTTTCTAACTCGGGTCGGGTTCAAACGGATAGGAATGAAATTTTTTTTGTTCTCTATTTTTCGGCCTGTCTTGACCCGTTTCGTCTTGAAATGTAGCCTGGATGACGTTTATTAATTTTTAAAATTTTTTTGCATTCATTTTTTAATTTTCTAACTCGGGTCGGGTTCGAACCGATAGGAATCAAATTTTTTATTTTCTCTATTTTTCGGCCTGTCCTGACCCGTTTCGTCTTGAAATGTAGCCTGGATAATGTTTTTTAATTTTTTAAATTTTTTTGCAATTCTTTTTGAATTTTCTAACTCGGGTCGGGTTCGAACGGTTAGGAATGAAATTATTTTTGTTCTCTATGTTGTGGCCTGTCCTGACCCGTTTCGTCTTGAAATGAAGCGTAGATGATGTTTTTTAATTTTTAAAATTTTTTGCATTTATTTTTGAATTTTTTAACACGGGTCGGGTTCGAACGGATAGGAATGAAATTTTTTTTGTTCTCTATTTTTCAGCCTGTCCTGACCCGTTTCGTCTTTAAATGAAGCCTGGATGATGTTGTTTAATTTTTAAAATTTTTATGCATTTATTTTTGAATTTTTTAACTCGGGTCGGGTTCGAACGGATAGGAATGAAATTTTTTTTCTTCTCTATTTTTCAGCCTATCCTGACCCGTTTTATATTGAAATGAAGCCTGGATGATGTATTTTAATTTTTATAATTTTTTAGCATTTATTATTGAATTTTCTAACTCAGGTCGGGTTCGAACGGATAGGAATGAAATTATTTTTGTTCTCTACTTTGCAGTCTGTCCTGACCCGTTTCGTCTTGAAATGAAGCTTGGATGATGTTTTTTAATTTTTAAAATTTTTTTGCATTTATTTTTGAATTTTCTAACGCGGGTCGGGTTCGAACGGTTAGGTATGAAATTATTTTTGTTCTCTATTTTGTAGCCTGTCCTGACCCGTTTCGTCTTGAAATGAAGCCTGGATGACGTTTTTTAATTTTTAAAATTTTTTTGCATTTATTTTTGAATTTTTTAACTCGGGTCGGGTTCGAACGGATAGGAATGAAATTTTTTTTCTTCTCTTTTTTTCAGCCTATCCTGACCCGTTCATATTGAAATGAAGCCTGAAAGATGTTTTTTAATTTTTAAAATTTTTTTGCATTTATTTTTGAAATTTCTAACTCGGGTCGGGTTCGAACGGTTAGGAATGAAGTTATGTTTCTTCTCTATTTGGCAGCCTGTCCTGACCCGTTTCGTCTTGAAATGAAGCCTGGATAATGTTTTTTCATTTTTAAAATTTTTATGTATTTATTTTTGAATTTTTTAACTCGGGTCGGGTTCGAACGGATAGGAATGAAATTTTTTTTCTTCTCTTTTTTTCAGCCTATCCTGACCCGTTTCATATTGAAATGAAGCCTGGACGATGTTTTTTAATTTTTAAAATTTTTTTGCATTTATTTTTGAATTTTCTAACGCGGGTCGGGTTCGAACGATTAAGTATGAAATTATTTTTGTTCTCTATTTTGTAGCCTGTCCTGACCCGTTTCGTCTTGAAATGAAGCCTGGATGATGTTTTTTAACTTTTAAAATTTTTTTGCATTTATTTTTGAATTTTTTAACTCGGGTCGGGTTCGAACGGATAGGAATGAAATTTTTTTTCTTCTCTTTTTTTCAGCCTATCCTGACCCGTTTCATGTTGAAATGAAGCCTGGACGATGTTTTTTAATTTTTAAAATTTTTTTGCATTTATTTTTGAAATTTCTAACTCGGGTCGGGTTCGAACGGTTAGGAATGAAATTATGTTTCTTCTCTATTTTGCAGACTGTCCTGACCCGTTTCGTCTTGAAATGAAGCCTGGATAATGTTTTTTAATTTTTAAAATTTTTATGCATTTATTTTTGAATTTTTTAACTCGGTCGGGTTCGAACGGATAGGAATGAAATTTTTTTCTTCTCTATTTTTCAGCTTATCCTGACCCGTTTCATATTGAAATGGAGCCTGGATAATGTTTTTAATTTTTAAAATTTTTTTGCATTTATTTTTGAATTTTCTAACTCGGGTCGGGTTCAAACGGATAGGAATGAAATTTTTTTTGTTCTCCATTTTTCGGCCTGTCTCGACCCGTTTCGTCTTGAAATGTAGCCTGGATGACGTTTATTAATTTTTAAAATTTTTTTGCATTCATTTTTTAATTTTCTAACTCGGGTCGGGTTCGAACCGATAGGAATCAAATTTTTTATTTTCTCTATTTTTCGGCCTGTCCTGACCCGTTTCGTCTTGAAATGTAGCCTGGATAATGTTTTTTAATTTTTTAAATTTTTTTGCAATTCTTTTTGAATTTTCTAACTCGGGTCGGGTTCGAACGGTTAGGAATGAAATTATTTTTGTTCTCTATGTTGTGGCCTGTCCTGACCCGTTTCGTCTTGAAATGAAGCGTAGATGATGTTTTTTAATTTTTAAAATTTTTTGCATTTATTTTTGAATTTTTTAACACGGGTCGGGTTCGAACGGATAGGAATGAAATTTTTTTTGTTCTCTATTTTTCAGCCTGTCCTGACCCGTTTCGTCTTTAAATGAAGCCTGGATGATGTTGTTTAATTTTTAAAATTTTTATGCATTTATTTTTGAATTTTTTAACTCGGGTCGGGTTCGAACGGATAGGAATGAAATTTTTTTTCTTCTCTATTTTTCAGCCTATCCTGACCCGTTTTATATTGAAATGAAGCCTGGATGATGTATTTTAATTTTTATAATTTTTTAGCATTTATTATTGAATTTTCTAACTCAGGTCGGGTTCGAACGGATAGGAATGAAATTATTTTTGTTCTCTACTTTGCAGTCTGTCCTGACCCGTTTCGTCTTGAAATGAAGCTTGGATGATGTTTTTTAATTTTTAAAATTTTTTTGCATTTATTTTTGAATTTTCTAACGCGGGTCGGGTTCGAACGGTTAGGTATGAAATTATTTTTGTTCTCTATTTTGTAGCCTGTCCTGACCCGTTTCGTCTTGAAATGAAGCCTGGATGACGTTTTTTAATTTTTAAAATTTTTTTGCATTTATTTTTGAATTTTTTAACTCGGGTCGGGTTCGAACGGATAGGAATGAAATTTTTTTTCTTCTCTTTTTTTCAGCCTATCCTGACCCGTTTCATATTGAAATGAAGCCTGAAAGATGTTTTTTAATTTTTAAAATTTTTTTGCATTTATTTTTGAAATTTCTAACTCGGGTCGGGTTCGAACGGTTAGGAATGAAGTTATGTTTCTTCTCTATTTGGCAGCCTGTCCTGACCCGTTTCGTCTTGAAATGAAGCCTGGATAATGTTTTTTCATTTTTAAAATTTTTATGTATTTATTTTTGAATTTTTTAACTCGGGTCGGGTTCGAACGGATAGGAATGAAATTTTTTTTCTTCTCTTTTTTTCAGCCTATCCTGACCCGTTTCATATTGAAATGAAGCCTGGACGATGTTTTTTAATTTTTAAAATTTTTTTGCATTTATTTTTGAATTTTCTAACGCGGGTCGGGTTCGAACGATTAGGTATGAAATTATTTTTGTTCTCTATTTTGTAGCCTGTCCTGACCCGTTTCGTCTTGAAATGAAGCCTGGATGATGTTTTTTAACTTTTAAAATTTTTTTGCATTTATTTTTGAATTTTTTAACTCGGGTCGGGTTCGAACGGATAGGAATGAAATTTTTTTTCTTCTCTTTTTTTCAGCCTATCCTGACCCGTTTCATGTTGAAATGAAGCCTGGACGATGTTTTTTAATTTTTAAAATTTTTTTGCATTTATTTTTGAAATTTCTAACTCGGGTCGGGTTCGAACGGTTAGGAATGAAATTATGTTTCTTCTCTATTTTGCAGACTGTCCTGACCCGTTTCGTCTTGAAATGAAGCCTGGATAATGTTTTTTAATTTTTAAAATTTTTATGCATTTATTTTTGAATTTTTTAACTTGGGTCGGGTTCGAACGGATAGGAATGAAATTTTTTTTCTTCTCTTTTTTTCGGCCTATCCTGACCCGTTTCATATTGAAATGAAGCCTGGACGATATTTTGTAATTTTTAAAATATTTTTGCATTTATTTTTGAATTTTCTAACTCGGGTCGGGTTCGAACGGTTAGGAATGAAATTATGTTCCTTCTCTATTTTGCAGCCTGTCCTGACCCGTTTCGTCTTGAAATGAGGCCTGGATAATGTTTTTTAATTTTTAAAATTTTTATGCATTTATTTTTGAATTTTTTAACTTGGGTCGGGTTCGAACGGATAGGAATGAAATTTTTTTTCTTCTCTATTTTTCAGCCTATCCTGACCCGTTTCATATATAAATAGAGCCTGGATAATGTTTTTAATTTTTAAAATTTTTTTGCATTTATTTTTGAATTTTCTAACTCGGGTCGGGTTCAAACGGATAGGAATGAAATTTTTTTTGTTCTCTATTTTTCGACCTGTCCTGACCCGTTTCGTCTTGAAATGTAGCCTGGATGATGTTTTTTAATTTTTAAAATTTTTTTGCATTTATTTTTGAATTTTCTAACGCGGGTCGGGTTCGAACGGTTAGGAATGAAATTATTTTTTTTCTCTATTTTGCAGCCTGTCCTGACCCGATTCGTCTTGAAATGAAGCCTGGATAATGTTTTTTAATTTTTAAAATTTTTTAGCATTTATTTTTGAATTTTTTAGCTCGGGTCGGGTTCGAACGGATAGGAATGAAAATTTTTTTCTTCTCTTTTTTTCGGCCTATCCTGACCGATTTCATATTGAAATGAAGCCTGGACGATGTTTTTTAATTTTTAAAATTTTTTTGCATTTATTTTTGAATTTTCTAACTCGGGTCGGGTTCGAACGGATAGGAATGAAATTTTTTTTGTTCTCTATTTTTCGACCTGTCCTGACCCGTTTCGTCTTGAAATGTAGCCTGGATGATGTTTTTTAATTTTTAAAATTTTTTTGCATTCATTTTTGAATTTTCTAACCCGGGTCGGGTTGGAACGGTTAGGAATGAAGTTATTTTTGTTCTCTATTTTGCAGCCTGTCCTGACCCGTTTCGTCTTGAAATGAAGCCTGGATAATGTTTTTTAATTTTAAAAATTTTTATGCATTTTTTTTTTGAATTTTTTAACTCGGGTCGGGTTCGAACGGATAGGAGTGAAAATTTTTTTCTTCTCTTTTTTTCGGCCTATCCTGACCCATTTCATATTGAAATGAAGCCTGGACGATGTTTTTTAATTTTTAAAATTTTTTTGCATTTATTTTTGAATTTTCTAACTCGGGTCGGGTTCGAACGGTTAGGAATGAAATTATGTTTCTTCTCTATTTTGCAGCCTGTTCTGACCCGATTCGTCTTGAAATGAAGCCTGGATAATGTTTTTTAATTTTTAAAATTTTTTTGCATTTATTTTTGAATTTTTTAGCTCGGGTCGGGTTCGAACGGATAGGAATGAAATGTTTTTTCTTCTCTTTTTTTCAGCCTATCCTGACCCGTTTCATATTGAAATGAAGCCTGGACGATGTTTTTTAATTTTTAAAATTTTTTTGCATTTATTTTTGAATTTTCTAACTCGGGTCGGGTTCGAACGGTTAGAAATGAAATTATGTTTCTTCTCTATTTTGTAGCCTGTCCTGACCCGTTTCGTCTTGAAAAGAAGCCTGGATAATGTTTTTTAATTTTTAAAATTTTTATGCATTTATTTTTGAATTTTTTAACTCGGGTCGGGTTCGAACGGATAGGAGTGAAAATTTTTTTCTTCTCTTTTTTTCGGCCTATCCTGACCCGTTTCATATTGAAATGAAGCCTGGACGATGTTTTTTAATTTTTAAAATTTTTTTGCATTTATTTTTGAATTTTCTAACTCGGGTCGGGTTCGAACGGTTAGGAATGAAATTATGTTTCTTCTCTATTTTGCAGCCTGTCCTGACCCGTTTCGTCTTGAAATGAAGCCTGGATAATGTTTTTTAATTTTAAAAATTTTTATGCATTTATTTTTGAATTTCATAACTCGGGTCGGGTTCGAACGGATAGGAATGAAATTTTTTTTCTTCTCTATTTTTCAGCCTATCCTGACCCGTTTCATATATAAATGGAGCCTGGATAATGTTTTTTAATTTTTAAAATTTTTATGCATTTATTTTTGAATTTTTTAACTCGGGTCGGGTTCGAACGGATAGGAATGAAATTTTTTTTCTTCTCTATTTTTCAGCTTATCCTGACCCGTTTCATATTGAAATGGAGCCTGGATAATGTTTTTAATTTTTAAAATTTTTTTGCATTTATTTTTGAATTTTCTAACTCGGGTCGGGTTCAAACGGATAGGAATGAAATTTTTTTTGTTCTCTATTTTTCGGCCTGTCTTGACCCGTTTCGTCTTGAAATGTAGGCTGGATGACGTTTATTAATTTTTAAAATTTTTTTGCATTCATTTTTTAATTTTCTAACTCGGGTCGGGTTCGAACCGATAGGAATCAAATTTTTTATTTTCTCTATTTTTCGGCCTGTCCTGACCCGTTTCGTCTTGAAATGTTGCCTGGATAATGTTTTTTAATTTTTTAAATTTTTTTGCAATTCTTTTTGAATTTTCTAACTCGGGTCGGGTTCGAACGGTTAGGAATGAAATTATTTTTGTTCTCTATGTTGTGGCCTGTCCTGACCCGTTTCGTCTTGAAATGAAGCGTAGATGATGTTTTTTAATTTTTAAAATTTTTTGCATTTATTTTTGAATTTTTTAACACGGGTCGGGTTCGAACGGATAGGAATGAAATTTTTTTTGTTCTCTATTTTTCAGCCTGTCCTGACCCGTTTCGTCTTTAAATGAAGCCTGGATGATGTTGTTTAATTTTTAAAATTTTTATGCATTTATTTTTGAATTTTTTAACTCGGGTCGGGTTCGAACGGATAGGAATGAAATTTTTTTTCTTCTCTATTTTTCAGCCTATCCTGACCCGTTTTATATTGAAATGAAGCCTGGATGATGTATTTTAATTTTTATAATTTTTTAGCATTTATTATTGAATTTTCTAACTCAGGTCGGGTTCGAACGGATAGGAATGAAATTATTTTTGTTCTCTACTTTGCAGTCTGTCCTGACCCGTTTCGTCTTGAAATGAAGCTTGGATGATGTTTTTTAATTTTTAAAATTTTTTTGCATTTATTTTTGAATTTTCTAACGCGGGTCGGGTTCGAACGGTTAGGTATGAAATTATTTTTGTTCTCTATTTTGTAGCCTGTCCTGACCCGTTCGTCTTGAAATGAAGCCTGGATGACGTTTTTTAATTTTTAAAATTTTTTTGCATTTATTTTGAATTTTTAACTCGGGTCGGGTTCGAACGGATAGGAATGAAGTTTTTTTTCTTCACTATTTTTCAGCCTATCCTGACCCGTTTCATATATAAATGGAGCCTGGATAATGTTTTTAATTTTTAAAATTTTTTTGCATTTATTTTTGAATTTTCTAACTCGGGTCGGGTTCAAACGGATAGGAATGAAATTTTTTTTGTTCTCTATTTTTCAACCTGTCCTGACCCGTTTCGTCTTGAAATGTAGCCTGGATGATGTTTTTTAATTTTTAAAATTTTTTTGCATTCATTTTTGAATTTTCTAACCCGGGTCGGGTTGGAACGGTTAGGAATGAAGTTATTTTTGTTCTCTATTTTGCAGCCTGTCCTGACCCGTTTCGTCTTGAAATGAAGCCTGGATAATGTTTTTTAATTTTAAAAATTTTTATGCATTTTTTTTTTGAATTTTTTAACTCGGGTCGGGTTCGAACGGATAGGAGTGAAAATTTTTTTCTTCTCTTTTTTTCGGCCTATCCTGACCCATTTCATATTGAAATGAAGCCTGGACGATGTTTTTTAATTTTTAAAATTTTTTTGCATTTATTTTTGAATTTTCTAACTCGGGTCGGGTTCGAACGGTTAGGAATGAAATTATGTTTCTTCTCTATTTTGCAGCCTGTTCTGACCCGATTCGTCTTGAAATGAAGCCTGGATAATGTTTTTTAATTTTTAATATTTTTTTGCATTTATTTTTGAATTTTTTAGCTCGGGTCGGGTTCGAACGGATAGGAATGAAATTTTTTTTCTTCTCTTTTTTTCAGCCTATCCTGACCCGTTTCATGTTGAAATGAAGCCTGGACGATGTTTTTTAATTTTTAAAATTTTTTTGCATTTATTTTTGAAATTTCTAACTCGGGTCGGGTTCGAACGGTTAGGAATGAAATTATGTTTCTTCTCTATTTTGCAGACTGTCCTGACCCGTTTCGTCTTGAAATGAAGCCTGGATCATGTTTTTTAATTTTTAAAATTTTTATGCATTTATTTTTGAATTTTTTAACTTGGGTCGGGTTCGAACGGATAGGAATGAAATTTTTTTTCTTCTCTTTTTTTCGGCCTATCCTGACCCGTTTCATATTGAAATGAAGCCTGGACGATATTTTGTAATTTTTAAAA
>NW_022155283.1:0-12273 GCF_001633185.2 Quercus lobata | reverse complement strand
GGTCTGTCCTGAACCGTTTCATCTTGAAATGAAGCCTGGATGATGTTTTTTAATTTTTAAAATTTTTTTGCCCAGACATTTTTGAATTTTCTAACTCGGGTCGGGTTCGAACGGATAGGAATGAAATTTTTTTTTGTTCTGTATTTTTCGGCCTGTCCTGACCTGTTTCTTCTTGAAATGTAGCCCGGATGATGTGTTTTAATTTTTAGAAGTTTTTGCATTTATTTTTGAATTTTCTAACTCGGGTCTGGTTCGAACGGATAGGAAGAAAATTTTTTTTCTTCTCTATTTTTCGGCTTGTCCTGACCCGTTTCTTCTTGAAATGAAGCCTAGATGATGTTTTTTGATTTTTAAAATTTTTTTGCGTTTTTTTTTTAATTTTCTAACTCGGGTCTGGTTCGAACGGATAGGAAGAAAATTTTTTTTCTTCTCTATTTTTCGGCCTGTCCTGACCTGTTTCTTCTTGAATGAAAGCCCTGGTGAAATGTTTTTAATTTTTAAATTTTTTGCGTTTAATTTGAATTTTTTCTAACTCGGGTCGGGTTCAAGGATAGGAATGAAATTTTTTTTCGTTCTCTATTTTCGGACCTGTCCTGACCCGTTTTCGTCTTGAAATGAAGCCTGGATGATGTTTTATTTTTATAAATTTTTTGCGTTTTTATTTTTGAATTTCCCCTTAACTCGGGTCGGTGTTGAAGGAGCTTGGAATGAATTTTTTTTTGTTCTGTATTTTTTTCGGCCTGTCTGACCTGTTTTCTTTTCTTGGAACATTGTAGCCCCGGATAATGTGTTTTAATTTTTCGAAAAGTTTTGCATTTATTTTGTGAATTTTTCTAAACTCGGTGTCGGGTTCGATCGGATAGGATATGAATTTTTTTTTGTTATCTATTTTCGGTCTGTCCTGAACCGTTTTCATCTTGAAATGAAGCCTGGATGATGTTTTTTAAATTTTTAAAAAAAAATTTTTTGTTGCGTTTATTTTTTAATTTTCTAACTCGGGTCGGGTTCGAACGGATAGGAATGAAATTTTTTTCGTTCTCTATTTTTCGGCCTGTCCTGACCCGTTTCGTCTTGAAATGAAGCCAGGATGATGTTTTTTAATTTTTAAAATTTTTTTGCTTTTATTTTTGAATTTTCTAACTCGGGTCGGGTTCGGACGGATCGGAATGAAATTTTTTTTGTTCTGTATTTTTCGGCCTGTCCTGTCCTGTTTCTTCTTGAAATGTAGCCAGGATGATGTGTTTTAATTTTTAGAATTTTTTTTTGTTAATCTATTTTTCATCTGTCCTGAACCGTTTCATCTAGAAATGAAGCCTGGATGATGTTTTTTAATTTTTAAAATTTTTTTGCATTTATTTTTTAATTTTCTAACTCGGGTCGGGTTCGAACGGATAGGAATGAAATTTTTTTCGTTCGCTATTTTTCAGCCTGTCCTGACCCGTTTCATCTTGAAATGAAGCCTGGATGATGTTTTTTAATTTTTAAAATTTTTTTCCTTTTATTTTTGAATTTTCTAACTCGGGTCGGGTTCGAACGGATTGGAATGAAATTTTTTTTGTTCTGTATTTTTCAGCCTGTCCTGACCTGGTTCTTCTTGAAATGTAGCCCGGATGATGTGTTTTAATTTTTAGAATTTTTTTGCATTTATTTTTGAATTTTCTAACTCGGGTCGGGTTCGATCGGATAGGAATGAAATTTTTTTTGTTATCTATTTTTCGGTCTGTCCTGAACCGTTTCATCTTGAAATGAAGCCTGGATGATGTTTTTTAATTTTTAAAATTTTTTTGCCCAGACATTTTTGAATTTTCTAACTCGGGTCGGGTTCGAACGGATAGGAATGAAATTTTTTTTGTTCTGTATTTTTCGGCCTGTCCTGACCTGTTTCTTCTTGAAATGTAGCCCGGATGATGTGTTTTAATTTTTAGAAGTTTTTTGCATTTATTTTTGAATTTTCTAACTCGGGTCGGGTTCGAACGGATAGGAATGAAATTTTTTTTCTTCTCTATTTTTCGGCTTGTCCTGACCCGTTTCTTCTTGAAATGAAGCCTGGATGATGTTTTTTAATTTTTAAAATTTTTTTGCGTTTTATTTTTTAATTTTCTAACTCGGGTCTGGTTCGAACGGATAGGAAGAAATTTTTTTTCTTCTCTATTTTTCGGCCTGTCCTGACCCGTTTCTTCTTGAAATGAAGCCTGGATGATGTTTTTTAATTTTTAAAATTTTTTTGCGTTTATTTTTGAATTTTCTAACTCGGGTCGGGTTCGATCGGATAGGAATGAAATTTTTTTTGTTCTCTATTTTTCGGCCTGTCCTGACCCGTTTCGTCTTGAAATGAAGCCTGGATGATGTTTTTTAATTTTTAAAATTTTTTTGCTTTTATTTTTGAATTTTCTAACTCGGGTCGGGTTCGGACGGATCGGAATGAAATTTTTTTTGTTCTGTATTTTTCGGCCTGTCCTGTCCTGTTTCTTCTTGAAATGTAGCCTGGATGATGTGTTTTAATTTTTAGAATTTTTTTGCATTTATTTTTGAATTTTCTAACTCGGGTCTGGTTCGAACGGATCGGAATGAAATTTTTTTTGTTCTCTATTTTTCGGCCTGTCCTCACCCGTTTCTTCTTGAAATGAAGCCTGGATGATGTTTTTTAATTTTTAAAATTTTTTTGCATTTATTATTGAATTTTCTAACTCGGGTCGGGTTTGTACGGATAGGAATGAAATTTTTTTTGTTCTCTATTTTTCGGCCTGTCCTGACTCGTTTCTTCTTGTAATGAAGCGTGGATGATGTTTTTTAATTTTTAAAATTTTTTTGCGTTTATTTTTGAATTTTCTAACTCGGGTCGGGCTCGAACGGATCGGAATGAAATTTTTTTCGTTCTCTATTTTTCGAACTGTCCTGACCCGTTTCGTCTTGAAACGGATAGGAATGAAATTTTTTTTTGTTCTCTATTTTTCGGCCTGTCCTCACCCGTTACTTCTTGAAATGAGGCCTGGATGATGTTTTTTAATTTTTGAAATTTTTTTGCATTTATTTTTGAATTTTCTAACTGGGGTCGGGTTTGTACGGATAGGAATGAAATTTTTGTTGTTCTGTATTTTTCGGCCTGTCCTGACTAGTTTCTTCATGAAATGAAGCCTGGATGATGTTTTTTCATTTTTAAAATTTTTTTGCGTTTATTTTTGAATTTTCTAACTCGGGTCGGGTTCGATCGGATAGGAATGAAATTTTTTTTGTTCTCTATTTTTCGGCCTGTCCTGACTCGTTTCTTCTTGAAATAAAGCGTGGATGATGTTTTATAATTTTTAAAATTTTTTTCGAACGAATCGGAATGAAATTTTTTTCGTTCTCTATTTTTTGAACTGTCCTGACCCGTTTCGTCTTGAAATGAAGCCTGGACAAGCTTTTTTAATTTTTAAAATTTTTTTGCATTTATTTATGAATTTTCTAACTCGGGTCGGGTTCGAACGGATAGGAATGAAATTTTTTTTCCTCTCTATTTTTTGGCCTGTCCTCACCCGTTTCTTCTTGAAATGAAGCCTGGATAATGTTTTTTAATTTTTAAAATTTTTTTGCATTTATTATTGAATTTTCTAACTCGGGTCGGGTTTGTACGGATAGGAATGAAATTTTTTTTGTTCTCTATTTTTCGGCCTGTCCTGACTCGTTTCTTCTTGAAATGATGCCTGGATGATGTTTTTTAATTTTTAAAATTTTTTTGCGTTTATTTTTGAATTTTCTAACTCGGGTCGGGTTCGATCGGATAGGAGTGAAAATTTTTTCGTTCTCTCTTTTTCGGACTGTCTTGACCCGTTTCGTCTTGAAATGAAGCCTGGACTAGGTTTCTTAATTTTTAAAATTTTTTTGCATTTATTTATAAATTTTCTAACTCGGGTCGGGTTCGAACGGATAGGAATGAAATTTTTTTTGTTCTCTATTTTTCGGCCTGTCCTGACCTGTTTCGTCTCGAAATGAAGCCTGGATGAGGTTTTTTAATTTTTAAAATTTTTTTGCATTTATTTTTTAATTTTCTAACTCTGGTCGAGTTCGATCGGATAGGAATGAAATCTTTTTTGTTCTCTATTTTTCGGCCTGTCCTGACCTGTTTCATCTTAAAATGACGCCTGGATGATGTTTTTTAATTTTTAAAATTTTTTTGCTTTTATTTTTGAATTTTCTAACTCGAGTCGGGATCGATCGGATAGGAATGAAATTTTTTTTGTTCTCTATTTTTATGCTTGTCATGACCTGTTTTATCTTGAAATGAAGTCTGGATGATGTTTTTTAATTTTTAAAATTTTTTTGCTTTTATTTTTGAATTTTCTAACTCGGGTCGGGTTCGAACGGATAGGAATGAAATTTTTTTTTTCTCTATTTTTCGGCATGTCCTGACCCGTTCCGTCTTGAAATGAAGTCTGGATGAGGTTTTTTAATTTTTAGAATTTTTTTGCATTTATTTTTGAATTTTCTAACTCGGGTCTGGTTCGAACGGATAGGAAGAAAATTTTTTTTCTTCTCTATTTTTCGGCCTGTCCTGACCCGTTTCCTCTTGAAATGAAGCATGGATGATGTTTTTTAATTTTTAAAATTTTTTTGCGTTTATTTTTGAATTTTCTAACTCGGGTCGGGTTCGAACGGATAGGAATGAAATTTTTTTCGTTCTCTATTTTTCGGCCTGTCCTGACCCGTTTCGTCTTGAAATGAAGCCTGGATGATGTTTTTTAATTTTTAAAATTTTTTTCCTTTTATTTTTGAATTTTCTAACTCGGGTCGGGTTCGAACGGATTGGAATGAAATTTTTTTTGTTCTGTATTTTTCGGCCTGTCCTGACCTGTTTCTTCTTGAAATGTAGCCCGGATGATGTGTTTTAATTTTTAGAATTTTTTTGCATTTATTTTTGAATTTTCTAACTCGGGTCTGGTTCGAACGGATAGGAAGAAAATTTTTTTTCTTCTCTATTTTTCGGCCTGTCCTGACCCGTTTCTTCTTGAAATGAAGCCTGGATGATGTTTTTTAATTTTTAAAATTTTTTTGCGTTTATTTTTGAATTTTCTAACTCGGGTCGGGTTCGATCGGATAGGAATGAAATTTTTTTTGTTATCTATTTTTCGGTCTGTCCTGAACCGTTTCATCTTGAAATGAAGCCTGGATGATGTTTTTTAATTTTTAAAATTTTTTTGCCCAGACATTTTTGAATTTTCTAACTCGGGTCGGGTTCGAACGGATAGGAATGAAATTTTTTTTGTTCTGTATTTTTCGGCCTGTCCTGACCTGTTTCTTCTTGAAATGTAGCCCGGATGATGTGTTTTAATTTTTAGAAGTTTTTGCATTTATTTTTGAATTTTCTAACTCGGGTCTGGTTCGAACGGATAGGAAGAAAATTTTTTTTCTTCTCTATTTTTCGGCTTGTCCTGACCCGTTTCTTCTTGAAATGAAGCCTGGATGATGTTTTTTAATTTTTAAAATTTTTTTGCGTTTTTTTTTTAATTTTCTAACTCGGGTCTGGTTCGAACGGATAGGAAGAAAATTTTTTTTCTTCTCTATTTTTCAGCCTGTCCTGACCCGTTTCTTCTTGAAATGAAGCCTGGATGATGTTTTTTAATTTTTAAAATTTTTTTGCGTTTATTTTTGAATTTTCTAACTCGGGTCGGGTTCGATCGGATAGGAATGAAATTTTTTTTGTTATCTATTTTTTGGTCTGTCCTGAACCGTTTCATCTTGAAATGAAGCCTGGATGATGTTTTTTAATTTTTAAAATTTTTTTGCGTTTATTTTTTAATTTTCTAACTCGGGTCGGGTTCGAACGGATAGGAATGAAATTTTTTTCGTTCTCTATTTTTCGGCCTGTCCTGACCCGTTTCGTCTTGAAATGAAGCCAGGATGATGTTTTTTAATTTTTAAAATTTTTTTGCTTTTATTTTTGAATTTTCTAACTCGGGTCGGGTTCGGACGGATCGGAATGAAATTTTTTTTGTTCTGTATTTTTCGGCCTGTCCTGTCCTGTTTCTTCTTGAAATGTAGCCAGGATGATGTGTTTTAATTTTTAGAATTTTTTTGCATTTATTTTTGAATTTTCTAACTCGGGTGTGGTTCGAACGGATCGGAATGAAATTTTTTTTGTTCTCTATTTTTCGGCCTGTCCTCACCCGTTTCTTCTTGAAATGAAGCCTGGATGATGTTTTTTAATTTTTAAAATTTTTTTGCATTTATTACTGAATTTTCTAACTCGGGTTGGGTTTGTACGGATAGGAATGAAATTTTTTTTGTTCTCTATTTTTCGGCCTGTCCTGACTCGTTTCTTCTTGTAATGAAGCGTGGATGATGTTTTTTAATTTTTAAAATTTTTTTGCGTTTATTTTTTAATTTTCTAACACGGGTCGGGCTCGCACGGATCGGAATGAAATTTTTTTTCGTTCCTCTATTTTTCGGCCCGTGTCCTGACGCCGTTTCTCGTCTTGAAAATGAGCCTGGATGAAAGTTTTTTGAATTTTTAAAATTTTTGCGTTTATTTTTGAATTTTCTAAGCTCGGGTCGGGTTGATCGGATAGAATGAAATTTTTTTTTGGTTGATCTATTTTTCGGTCTGTCCCTGAACCGTTTCATCTTGAAATGAACTGGATTGAATGTTTTAATTTTTAAATTTTTTTTGCTTTTATTTTTGAATTTTCTAACTCGGGTCGGGTTCGGACGGATCGGAATGAAATTTTTTTTGTTCCGTATTTTTCGGCCTGTCCTGACCTGTTTCTTCTTGAAATGTAGCCTGGATGATGTGTTTTAATTTTTAGAATTTTTTTGCATTTATTTTTGAATTTTCTAACTCGGGTCTGGTTCGAACGGATAGGAAGAAATTTTTTTTTCTTCCCTATTTTTCGGCCTGTCCTGACCTGTTTCTTCTTGAAATGAAGCCTGGATGATGTTTTTTAATTTTTAAAATTTTTTTTCGTTTATTTTTGAATTTTCTAACTCGGGTCTGGTTCGAACGGATAGGAAGAAAATTTTTTTTCTTCTCTATTTTTCGGCTTGTCCTGACCCGTTTCTTCTTGAAATGAAGCCTGGATGATGTTTTTTAATTTTTAAAATTTTTTTTGCGTTTATTTTTGAATTTTCTAACTCGGGTCGGGTTCGATCGGATAGGAATGAAATTTTTTTTGTTATCTATTTTTCGATCTGTCCTGAACCGTTTCATCTAGAAATGAAGCCTGGATGATGTTTTTTAATTTTTAAAATTTTTTTGCGTTTATTTTTTAATTTTCTAACTCGGGTCGGGTTCGAAAGGATAGGAATGAAATTTTTTTCGTTCTCTATTTTTCGGCCTGTCCTGACCCGTTTCGTCTTGAAATGAAGCCAGGATGATGTTTTTTAATTTTTAAAATTTTTTTGCTTTTGTTTTTGAATTTTCTAACTCGGGTCGGGTTCGGACGGATCGGAATGAAATTTTTTTTGTTCTGTATTTTTCGGCCTGTCCTGACCTATTTCTTCTTGAAATGTAGCCTGGATGATATGTTTTAATTTTTAGAATTTTTCTGCATTTATTTTTGAATTTTCTAACTCGGGTCTGGTTCGAACGGATAGGAAGTAAATTTTTTTTCTTCCCTATTTTTCGGCCTGTCCTGACCTGTTTCTTCTTGAAATGAAGCCTGGATGATGTTTTTTAATTTTTAAAATTTTTTTGCGTTTATTTTTTAATTTTCTAACTCGGGTCGGGTTCGATCGGATAGGAATGAAATTTTTTTTGTTCTCTATTTTTTAGCCTGTGATGACCTATTTTATCTTGAAATGAAGCCTGGATGATGTTTTTTAATTTTTAAAATTTTTTTGCATTAATTTTTGAATTTTCTAACTCGAGTCGGGTTCGAACGGATCGGAAAGAAATTCTTTTTATTCTCTATTTTTCGGTCTGCCTTCACCCGTTTCGTCTTGAAATGAAACCTGGATGATATTTTTTGATTTTTAGAATTTTTTTGCGTTTATTTTTGAATTTTCTAACTCGGGTCGGGTTCGAACGGTTAGGAATGAAATTTTATTCGTTCTCTATTTTTCGGCCTGTCCTGACCCGTTTCGTCTTGAAATAAAGCCTGGATGATGTTTTTTAATTTTTAAAATTTTTTTCCTTTTATTTTTGAATTTTCTAACTCGGGTCGGGTTCGAACGGATTGGAATGAAATTTTTTTTGTTCTGTATTTTTCGGCCTGTCCTGACCTGTTTCTTCTTGAAATGTAGCCCGGATGATGTGTTTTAATTTTTAGAATTTTTTTGCATTTATTTTTGAATTTTCTAACTCGGGTCTGGTTCGAACGGATAGGAAGAAAATTTTTTTTCTTCTCTATTTTTCGGCCTGTCCTGAACCGTTTCTTCTTGAAATGAAGCCTGGACGATGTTTTTTAATTTTTAAAATTTTTTTGCGTTTATTTTTGAATTTTCTAACTCGGGTCGGGTTCGATCGGATAGGAATGAAATTTTTTTTGTTATCTATTTTTCGGTCTGTCCTGAACCGTTTCATCTTGAAATGAAGCCTGGATGATGTTTTTTAATTTTTAAATTTTTTTTGCGTTTATTTTTTAATTTTCTAACTCGGGTCGGGTTCGAACGGATAGGAATGAAATTTTTTTCTTTCTCTATTTTTCGGCCTGTCCTGACCCGTTTCGTCTTGAAATGAAGCCTGGATGATGTTTTTTAATTTTTAAAATTTTTTTGCTTTTATTTTTGAATTTTCTAACTCGGGTCGGGTTCGGACGGATCGGAATGAAATTTTTTGTTCTGTATTTTTCGGCCTGTCCTGTCCTGTTTCTTCTTGAAATGTAGCCTGGATGATGTGTTTTAATTTTTAGAATTTTTTTGCATTTATTTTTGAATTTTCTAACTCGGGTCTGGTTCGAACGGATCGGAATGAAATTTTTTTTGTTCTCTATTTTTCGGCCTGTCCTCACCCGTTTCTTCTTGAAATGAAGCCTGGATGATGTTTTTTAATTTTTAAAATTTTTTTGCATTTATTATTGAATTTTCTAACTCGGGTCGGGTTTGTACGGATAGGAATGAAATTTTTTTTGTTCTCTATTTTTCGGCCTGTCCTGACTCGTTTCTTCTTGTAATGAAGAGTGGATGATGTTTTTTAATTTTTAAAATTTTTTTGCGTTTATTTTTGAATTTTCTAACTCGGGTCGGGCTCGAACGGATCGGAATGAAATTTTTTTCGTTCTCTATTTTTCGAACTGTCCTGACCCGTTTCGTCTTGAAACGGATAGGAATGAAATTTTTTTTGTTCTCTATTTTTCGGCCTGTCCTCACCCGTTACTTCTTGAAATGAGGCCTGGATGATGTTTTTTAATTTTTGAAATTTTTTTGCATTTATTTTTGAATTTTCTAACTGGGGTCGGGTTTGTACGGATAGGAATGAAATTTTTGTTGTTCTGTATTTTTCGGCCTGTCCTGACTAGTTTCTTCATGAAATGAAGCCTGGATGATGTTTTTTCATTTTTAAAATTTTTTTGCGTTTATTTTTGAATTTTCTAACTCGGGTCGGGTTCGATCGGATAGGAATGAAATTTTTTTTGTTCTCTATTTTTCGGCCTGTCCTGACTCGTTTCTTCTTGAAATGATGCCTGGATGATGTTTTTTAATTTTTAAAATTTTTTTGCCTTTATTTTTGAATTTTCTAACTCGGGTCGGGTTCGATCGGATAGGAGTGAAAATTTTTTCGTTCTCTCTTTTTCGGACTGTCTTGACCCGTTTCGTCTTGAAATGAAGCCTGGACTAGGTTTCTTAATTTTTAAAATTTTTTTGCATTTATTTATGAATTTTCTAACTCGGGTCGGGTTCGAACGGATAGGAATGAAATTTTTTTTGTTCTCTATTTTTCGGCCTGTCCTGACCTGTTTCGTCTCGAAATGAAGCCTAGATGAGGTTTTTTAATTTTTAAAATTTTTTTGCATTTATTTTTTAATTTTCTAACTCTGGTCGAGTTCGATAGGATAGGAATGAAATCTTTTTTGTTCTCTATTTTTCGGCCTGTCCTGACCTGTTTCATCTTAAAATGACGCCTGGATGATGTTTTTTAATTTTTAAAATTTTTTGCTTTTATTTTTGAATTTTCTAACTCGAGTCGGGATCGATCGGATAGGAATGAAATTTTTTTTGTTCTCTATTTTTATGCTTGTCATGACCTGTTTTATCTTGAAATGAAGTCTGGATGATGTTTTTTAATTTTTAAAATTTTTTTCCTTTTATTTTTGAATTTTCTAACTCGGGTCGGGTTCGAACGGATTGGAATGAAATTTTTTTTGTTCTGTATTTTTCGGCCTGTCCTGTCCTGTTTCTTCTTGAAATGTAGCCTGGATGATGTGTTTTAATTTTTAGAATTTTCTAACTCGGTTCTGGTTCGAACGGATCGGAATGAAATTTTTTTTGTTCTCTATTTTTCGGCCTGTCCTCACCCGTTTCTTCTTGAAATGAAGCCTGGATGATGTTTTTTAATTTTTAAAAATTTTTTTGCATTTAATTTTGAATTTTCTAACTCGGGTCGGTTTGTACGGATAGGAATGAAATTTTTTTCGTTCTCTATTTTTTCGGCCTGTCCTGACTCGTTTCTTCTTGTAAATGAAGCGTGGATGATGTTTTTAATTTTTAAAATTTTTTTTGCGTTTATTTTTGAATTTTCTAAACTCGGGTCGGGCTCGAACGGATCGGAATGAAATTTTTTTGCGTTCTCTATTTTTTCGAGACTGTCACTGCCCTTTCGTCCTTCGGAATACGGATAGGAATGAAATTTTTGTTGTTCTGTATTTTTCGGCCTGTCCTGACTAGTTTCTTCATGAAATGAAGCCTGGATGATGTTTTTTCTTTTTAAAATTTTTTTGCGTTTATTTTTGAATTTTCTAACTCGGGTCGGGTTCGATCGGATAGGAATGAAATTTTTTTTGTTCTCTATTTTTCGGCCTGTCCTGACTAGTTTCTTCTTGAAATAAAGCTGGATGATGTTTTTTCATTTTTAAAATTTTTTTGCGTTTATTTTTGAATTTTCTAACTCGGGTCGGGTTTGTACGGATAGGAATGAAATTTTTTTTGTTCTCTATTTTTCGGCCTGTCCTGACTCGTTTCTTCTTGAAATAAAGCGTGGATGATGTTTTTTAATTTTTAAAATTTTTTTCGAACGAATCGGAATGAAGTTTTTTTCGTTCTCTATTTTTTGAACTGTACTGACCCGTTTCGTCTTGAAATGAAGCCTGGACAAGCTTTTTTAATTTTTAAAATTTTTTTGCATTTATTTATGAATTTTCTAACTTGGGTCGGGTTCGAACGGATAGGAATGAAATTTATTTTCCTCTCTATTTTTTGGCCTGTCCTCACCCGTTTCTTCTTGAAATGAAGCCTGGATAATGTTTTTTAATTTTTAAAATTTTTTTGCATTTATTATTGAATTTTCTAACTCGGGTCGGGTTTGTACGGATAGGAATGAAATTTTTTTTGTTCTCTATTTTTCGGCCTGTCCTGACTCGTTTCTTCTTGAAATGATGCCTGGATGATGTTTTTTAATTTTTAAAATTTTTTTGCGTTTATTTTTGAATTTTCTAACTCGGGTCGGGTTCGATCGGATAGGAGTGAAAATTTTTTCGTTCTCTCTTTTTCGGACTGTCTTGACCCGTTTCGTCTTGAAATGAAGCCTGGACTAGGTTTCTTAATTTTTAAAATTTTTTTGCATTTATTTATAAATTTTCTAACTCGGGTCGGGTTCGAACGGATAGGAATGAAATTTTTTTTGTTCTCTATTTTTCGGCCTGTCCTGACCTGTTTCGTCTCGAAATGAAGCATGGATGAGGTTTTTTAATTTTTAAAATTTTTTTGCATTTATTTTTTAATTTTCTAACTCTGGTCGAGTTCGATCGGATAGGAATGAAATCTTTTTTGTTCTCTATTTTTCGGCCTGTCCTGACCTGTTTCATCTTAAAATGACGCCTGGATGATGTTTTTTAATTTTTAAAATTTTTTTGCTTTTATTTTTGAATTTTCTAACTCGAGTCGGGATCGATCAGATAGGAATGAAATTTTTTTTGTTCTCTATTTTTATGCTTGTCATGACCTGTTTTATCTTGAAATGAAGTCTGGATGATGTTTTTTAATTTTTAAAATTTTTTTCCTTTTATTTTTGAATTTTCTAACTCGGGTCGGGTTCGAACGGATTGGAATGAAATTTTTTTTGTTATGTATTTTTCGGCCTGTCCTGACCTGTTTCTTCTTGAAATGTAGCCCGGATGATGTGTTTTAATTTTTAGAATTTTTTTG
>NW_022155282.1:0-12368 GCF_001633185.2 Quercus lobata | reverse complement strand
ATAGGCTGAAAAAGAGAAAACCAAATTTTAGTCCCGAATTCCGTTCATTCTTGACCCGAGCAAGAGAATTCCGAAAAAAATAGTAAAAAAATTCAAAAAATTATAAAACCTTTTCCCAGAATTATTTTTTACCAAAACAGGATGAGATAGGCCAAAAACGTGAAAACAAAATTTTAGTCCCGAATTCCGTTCTTACTCGACCCGGGCAAGAAAACTCCGAAAAAAATAGTAAAAAAATTCAAAAAATTATAAAACCTCTTCCCGGGATTATTTTTAGCCAAAACGGGCTGCAATAAGCCAAAAAAGTGAAAACAAAATTTTAGTCCCGAATTCCGTTCATACTCGACCCGGGTAAGAAAATTCTGAAAAAATTAGTAAAAAAATTTAAAAAATTTTAAAACCTCTTCCCGGCATTATTTCTAGCCAAAACGGGATTATATAGGCCGAAAAAGAGAAAACAAATTTAAGTCCCGAATTCCGTTCTTAGTCGACCAGGGCAAGAAAATTACTAAAAAAATAGTAAAAACATTTAAAAAATTATAAAAACTCCTCTGACATTATTTATAGCCAAAACGGGATGAGATAGGCCCAAAAAGTGAAAATAAAATTTTACTCCTGAATTCCGTTCATACTCGACCCGGGCAAGAAAATTCTGAAAAAATAATTTTAGAAAATTAAAAAATTCTAAAACCTCTGCCCGGCATTATTTCTAGCCAAAATGGGATGATATAGGCCGAAAAAGAGAAAACAAAATTTTAGTCCCAAATTCCGTTAATTCTTGACCCGGGAAAGAAAATTCTGAAAAAAATAGTAAGAAAATTCAAAAAATTTATAAAACCTCTTCCCGACATTATTTTTGGCCGAAACGAGATGAGATAGGCCAAAAAAGTGAAAGCAAAATTTTAGTCCCGAATTCCGTTCTTACTCGACCCGGGCAAGAAAATTATGAAAAAATTAGTAAAAAAATTTAACACTTTCTAAAACCTCTTCCCGGCATTATTTCTAGCCAAAACGGGATGACATAGGACGAAAAAGAGAAAACAAAATTTTAGTCCCGAATTCCGTTCATACTCGACCCGGGCAAGAAAATTATGAAAAAATTAGTAAAAAAATTTAAAAATTCCTAAAACCTCTTCCCGGCATTATTTCTAGCCAGAACGGGATGATATAGAATGAAAAAGAGAAAACAAAATTTTAGTGCCGAATTTCGTTCTTACTCGACCCGGGCAAGAGAATTCTGAAAAAATTAGTAAAAAAATTTAAAAAATTCTAAAACCTCTTCCCGGCATTATTTCTAGCCAAAACGGGATTATATAGGCCAAAAAAGATAAAACAAAATTTTAGTCCCGAACTCCGTTCTTACTCGACCCGGGCAAGAAAATTCCGAAAAAAATAGTAAAAAAATTCAAAAAATTATAAAACCTCTTCCGGCATTATTTTTAGCCAAAACAGGATGAGATGGGCCCAAAAAGCGAAAACAAAATTTTACTCCTGAATTCCGTTCACACTCGACCCGGGTAAGAAAATTCTGAAAAAATTAGTAAAAAAAAGTAAAAAATTCTAAAACCTCTGCCCGGCATTATTTCTAGCCAAAATGGGATGATATAGGCCGAAAAAGAGAAAACAAAATTTTAGTCCCAAATTCCGTTCATTCTTGACCCGGGCAAGAAAATTCCGAAAAAAATAGTAAGAAAATTCAAAAAATTATAAAACCTCTTCCAGACATTATTTTTAGCCAAAACGAGACGAGATAGGCCAAAAAAGTGAAAACAAAATTTTAGTCCAGAATTCCGTTCTTACTCCACCCGGGCAAGAAAATTATGAAATAATTAGTAAAAAAATTTAACACTTTCTAAAACCTCTTCCCGGCATTATTTCTAGCCAAAACGGGATGATATAGGACGAAAAAGAGAAAACAAAATTTTAGTCCCGAATTCCGTTCATACTCGACCCGGGCAAGAAAATTATGAAAAAATTAGTAAAAAAATTTAAAAATTCCTAAAACCTCTTCCCGGCATTATTTCTAGCCAGAACGGATGATATAGAATGAAAAAGAGAAAACAAAATTTTAGTGCCGAATTTCGTTCTTACTCGACCCGGGCAAGAGAATTCTGAAAAAATTAGTAAAAAAATTTAAAAAATTCTAAAACCTCTTCCCGGCATTATTTCTAGCCAAAACGGGATTATATAGGCCGAAAAAGATAAAACAAAATTTTAGTCCCGAACTCCGTTCTTACTCTACCCGGGCAAGAAAATTCCGAAAAAAATAGTAAAAAAATTCAAAAAATTATAAAACCTCTTCCTGGCATTATTTTTAGCCAAAACGGGATGAGATAGGCCAAAAAAGTGAAAACAAAATTTTAGTCCCGAATTCCGTTCATACTCGACCCGGGCAAGAAAATTATGAAAAAATTAGTAAAAAAATTTAAAAATTCCTAAAACCTCTTCCCGGCATTATTTCTAGCCAAAACGGGATGATATAGGACGAAAAAGAGAAAACAAAATTTTAGTGCCGAATTTCGTTCTTATTCGACCCGGGCAAGAGAATTCTGAAAAAATTAGTAAAAAAATTTAAAAAATTCTAAAACCTCTTCCCGGCATTATTTTTAGCCAAAACGGGATTATATAGGCCGAAAAAGATAAAACAAAATTTTAGTCCCGAACTCCGTTCTTACTCGACCCGGGCAAGAAAATTCCGAAAAAAATAGTAAAAAAATTCAAAAAATTATAAAACCTCTTCCTGGCATTATTTTTAGCAAAAACGGGATGAGATAGCCCAAAAAAGTGAAAACAAAATTTTAGTCCCGAATTCCTTTCATACTCGACCCGGGCAAGAAAATTCTGAAAAAATTAGTAAAAAAATTCAAAAAATTATAACACCTCTTCCCATCAATATTTCTACCCAAAGTGGGATGAGATAGGCCAAAAAAGTGAAAACAAAATTTTAGTCCCGAATTCCGTTCTTACTCGACCCGGGAAAGATAATTCCGAAAAAAATTTTAAAAAAGTTCAAAAAGTTATAAAACCTATTCCCGGCATTATTTCTAGCCAAAACGGGATTACATAGGCCGAAAAAGAGAAAACGAAATTATAGTCCCGAATTCTGTTCATTCTTGACCCGGGCAAGAAAATTCCGAAAAAAATAGTAAGAAAATTCAAAAAATTATAAAACCTCATCCCGACATTATTTTTAGCCAAAACGAGATGTGATAGGCCAAAAAAGTGGAAGCAAAATTTTAGTCCCGAATTCCGTTCTTACTCGGGGGGCAAGAAAATTCCGAAAAAAATTTAAAAAAAATTCAAAAAGTTATAAAACCAATTCCCGGCATTATTTCTAGCCAAAACGGGATTATATAGGCTGAAAAAGAGAAAACCAAATTTTAGTCCCGAATTCCGTTCATTCTTGACCCGGGCAAGAGAATTGCGATAAAAATAGTAAAAAAATTCAAAAAATTATAAAACCTTTTCCCAGAATTATTTTTTGCCAAAACAGGATGAGATAGGCCAAAAACGTGAAAACAAAATTTTAGTCCCGAATTCTGTTCTGACACGACCCGGGCAAGAAAACTCCGAAAAAAATAGTAAAAAAATTCAAAAAATTATAAAACCTCTTCCTGGCATTATTTTTAGCCAAAACGGGATGAGATAGCCCAAAAAAGTGAAAACAAAATTTTAGTCCCGAATTCCTTTCATACTCGACCCGGGCAAGAAAATTCTGAAAAAATTAGTAAAAAAATTCAAAAAATTATAACACCTCTTCCCATCAATATTTCTAGCCAAAGTGGGATGAGATAGGCCAAAAAAGTGAAAACAAAATTTTAGTCCCGAATTCCGTTCTTACTCGACCCGGGAAAGATAATTCCGAAAAAAATTTTAAAAAAGTTCAAAAAGTTATAAAACCTATTCCCGGCATTATTTCTAGCCAAAACGGGATTACATAGGCCGAAAAAGAGAAAACGAAATTATAGTCCCGAATTCTGTTCATTCTTGACCCGGGCAAGAAAATTCCGAAAAAAATAGTAAGAAAATTCAAAAAATTATAAAACCTCATCCCGACATTATTTTTAGCCAAAACGAGATGTGATAGGCCAAAAAAGTGGAAACAAAATTTTAGTCCCGAATTCCAGTTCTTACTCGACCCGGGCAAGAAAATTCCGAAAAAAATTTAAAAAAAATTCAAAAAGTTATAAAACCAATTCCCGGCATTATTTCTAGCCAAAACGGGATATATAGGCTGAAAAAGAGAAAACCAAATTTTAGTCCCGAATTCCGTTCATTCTTGACCCGGGCAAGAGAATTCCGAAAAAAATAGTAAAAAAATTCAAAAAATTATAAAACCTTTTCCCAGAATTATTTTTTGCCAAAACAGGATGAGATAGGCCAAAAACGTGAAATACAAAATTTTAGTCCCGAATTCTGTTCTTACACGACCCGGGCAAGAAAACTCCGAAAAAAATAGTAAAAAAATTCAAAAAATTATAAAACCTCTTCCCGGGATTATTTTTAGCCAAAACGGGATGCAATAAGCCAAAAAAGTGAAAACAAAATTTTAGTCCTGAATTCCGTTCATACTCGACCCGGGTAAGAAAATTCTGAAAAAATTAGTAAAAAAATTTAAAAAATTTTAAAACCTCTTCCCGGCATTATTTCTAGCCAAAACGGGATTATATAGGCCGAAAAAGAGAAAACAAAATTTAAGTCCCGAATTCCGTTCTTAGTCGACCAGGGCAAGAAAATTCCTAAAAAAATAGTAAAAACATTTAAAAAATTATAAAACCTTTTCCCAGAATTATTTTTTGCCAAAACAGGATGAGATAGGCCAAAAACGTGAAAACAAAATTTTAGTCCCGAATTCTGTTCTTACACGACCCGGGCAAGAAAACTCCGAAAAAAATAGTAAAAAAATTCAAAAAATTATAAAACCTCTTCCTGGCATTATTTTTAGCCAAAACGGGATGAGATAGCCCAAAAAAGTGAAAACAAAATTTTAGTCCCGAATTCCTTTCATACTCGACCCGGGCAAGAAAATTCTGAAAAAATTAGTAAAAAAATTCAAAAAATTATAACACCTCTTCCCATCAATATTTCTAGCCAAAGTGGGATGAGATAGGCCAAAAAAGTGAAAACAAAATTTTAGTCCCGAATTCCGTTCTTACTCGACCCGGGAAAGATAATTCCGAAAAAAATTTTAAAAAAGTTCAAAAAGTTATAAAACCTATTCCCGGCATTATTTCTAGCCAAAACGGGATTACATAGGCCGAAAAAGAGAAAACGAAATTATAGTCCCGAATTCTGTTCATTTTTTACCCGGGCAAGAAAATTCCGAAAAAAATAGTACGAAAATTCAAAAAATTATAAAACCTCATCCCGACATTATTTTTAGCCAAAACGAGATGTGATAGGCCAAAAAAGTGGAAACAAAATTTTAGACCCGAATTCCGTTCTTACTCGACCCGGGCAAGAAAATTCCGAAAAAAATTTAAGAAAAATTCAAAAAGTTATAAAACCAATTCCCGGCATTATTTCTAGCCAAAACGGGATTATATAGGCTGAAAAAGAGAAAACCAAATTTTAGTCCCGAATTCCGTTCATTCTTGACCCGGGCAAGAGAATTCCGAAAAAAATAGTAAAAAAATTCAAAAAATTATAAAACCTTTTCCCAGAATTATTTTTTGCCAAAACAGGATGAGATAGGCCAAAAACGTGAAAACAAAATTTTAGTCCCGAATTCTGTTCTTACACGACCCGGGCAAGAAAACTCCGAAAAAAATAGTAAAAAAATTCAAAAAATTATAAAACCTCTTCCCGGGGTTATTTTTAGCCAAAACGGGATGCAATAAGCCAAAAAAGTGAAAACAAAATTTTAGTCCCGAATTCCGTTCATACTCGACCCGGGTAAGAAAATTCTGAAAAAATTAGTAAAAAAATTTAAAAAATTTTAAAACCTCTTCCCGGCATTATTTCTAGCCAAAACGGGATTATATAGGCCGAAAAAGAGAAAACAAAATTTAAGTCCCGAATTCCGTTCTTAGTCGACCAGGGCAAGAAAATTCCTAAAAAAATAGTAAAAACAATTAAAAAATTATAAAACCTTTTCCCAGAATTATTTTTTGCCAAAACAGGATGAGATAGGCCAAAAACGTGAAAACAAAATTTTAGTCCCGAATTCTGTTCTTACACGACCCGGGCAAGAAAACTCCGAAAAAAATAGTAAAAAAATTCAAAAAATTATAAAACCTCTTCCCGGGGTTATTTTTAGCCAAAACGGGATGCAATAAGCCAAAAAAGTGAAAACAAAATTTTAGTCCCGAATTCCGTTCATACTCGACCCGGGTAAGAAAATTCTGAAAAAATTAGTAAAAAAATTTAAAAAATTTTAAAACCTCTTCCCGGCATTATTTCTAGCCAAAACGGGATTATATAGGCCGAAAAAGAGAAAACAAAATTTAAGTCCCGAATTCCGTTCTTAGTCGACCAGGGCAAGAAAATTCCTAAAAAAATAGTAAAAACATTTAAAAAATTATAAAAACTCTTCTGACATTATTTTTAGCCAAAACGGGATGAGATAGGCCCAAAAAGTGAAAATAAAATTTTAGTCCTGAATTCCGTTCATACTCGACCCGGGCAAGAAAATTCTGAAAAAATAATTTTGGAAAATTAAAAAATTCTAAAACCTCTGCCCGGCATTATTTATAGCCAAAATGGGATGATATAGGCCGAAAAAGAGAAAACAAAATTTTAGTCCCAAATTCCGTTCATTCTTGACCCGGGCAAGAAAATTCCGAAAAAAATAGTAAGAAAATTCAAAAAATTTATAAAACCTCTTCCCGACATTATTTTTGGCCGAAACGAGATGAGATAGGCCAAAAAAGTGAAAGCAAAATTTTAGTCTCGAATTCCGTTCTTACTCGACCCTGGCAAGAAAATTATGAAATAATTAGTAAAAAAATTTAAAACTTTCTAAAACCTCTTCCCGGCATTATTTCTAGCCAAAACGGGATGATATAGGACGAAAAAGTGAAAACAAAATTTTAGTCCCGAATTCCGTTCATACTCGACCCGGGCAAGAAAATTATGAAAAAATTAGTAAAAAAATTTAAAAATTTCTAAAACCTCTTCCCGGCATTATTTCTAGCCAAAACGGGATGATATAGGACGAAAAAGAGATAACAAAATTTTAGTGCCGAATTTCGTTCTTACTCGACCCGGGCAAGAAAATTCTGAAAAAATTAGTAAAAAAATTTAAAAAATTCTAAAATCTCTTCCCAGCATTATTTCTAGCCATAACGGGATGATATAGGCCGAAAAAGAGAAAACAAAATTTTAGACCCGAATTCCGTTCATTCTTGACCCGGGCAAGAAAATTCCGAAAAAAATATTAAAAAAATTCAAACAATTATAAAACCTTTTCCCGGCAATATTTTTCGCCAAAACGGGATGAGATAGGCCCAAAAAGTGAAACCAAAATTTTAGTCCTGAATTCCGTTCATACTCGACCCGGCAAGAAAATTATGAAAAAATTAGTAAAAAAATTTGAAAATTCCTAAAACCTCTTCCCGGCATTATTTCTAGCCAAAACGGGATGATATAGGACGAAAAAGAGAAAACAAAATTTTAGTGCCGAATTTCGTTCTTATTCGACCCGGGCAAGAGAATTCTGAAAAAATTAGTAAAAAAATTTAAAAAATTCTAAAACCTCTTCTCGGCATTATTTTTAGCCAAAACGGGATTATATAGGCCGAAAAAGATAAAACAAAATTTTAGTCCCGAACTCCGTTCTTACTCGACCCGGGCAAGAAAATTCCGAAAAAAATAGTAAAAAAATTCAAAAAATTATAAAACCTCTTCCTGGCATTATTTTTAGCCAAAACGGGATGAGATAGCCCAAAAAAGTGAAAACAAAATTTTAGTCCCGAATTCCTTTCATACTCGACCCGGGCAAGAAAATTCTGAAAAAATTAGTAAAAAAATTCAAAAAATTATAACACCTCTTCCCATCAATATTTCTAGCCAAAGTGGGATGAGATAGGCCAAAAAAGTGAAAACAAAATTTTAGTCCCGAATTCCGTTCTTACTCGACCCGGGAAAGATAATTCCGAAAAAAATTTTAAAAAAGTTCAAAAAGTTATAAAACCTATTCCCGGCATTATTTCTAGCCAAAACGGGATTACATAGGCCGAAAAAGAGAAAACGAAATTATAGTCCCGAATTCTGTTCATTCTTGACCCGGGCAAGAAAATTCCGAAAAAAATAGTAAGAAAATTCAAAAAATTATAAAACCTCATCCCGACATTATTTTTAGCCAAAACGAGATGTGATAGGCCAAAAAAGTGGAAACAAAATTTTAGTCCCGAATTCCGTTCTTACTCGACCCGGGCAAGAAAATTCCGAAAAAAATTTAAAAAAAATTCAAAAAGTTATAAAACCAATTCCCGGCATTATTTCTAGCCAAAACGGGATTATATAGGCTGAAAAAGAGAAAACCAAATTTTAGTCCCGAATTCCGTTCATTCTTGACCCGGGCAAGAGAATTCCGAAAAAAATAGTAAAAAAATTCAAAAAATTATAAAACCTTTTCCCAGAATTATTTTTTACCAAAACAGGATGAGATAGGCCAAAAACGTGAAAACAAAATTTTAGTCCCGAATTCCGTTCTTACTCGACCCGGGCAAGAAAACTCCGAAAAAAATAGTAAAAAAATTCAAAAAATTATAAAACCTCTTCCCGGGATTATTTTTAGCCAAAACGGGATGCAATAAGCCAAAAAAGTGAAAACAAAATTTTAGTCCTGAATTCCGTTCATACTCGACCCGGGTAAGAAAATTCTGAAAAAATTAGTAAAAAAATTTAAAAAATTTTAAAACCTCTTCCCGGCATTATTTCTAGCCAAAACGGGATTATATAGGCCGAAAAAGAGAAAACAAAATTTAAGTCCCAAATTCCGTTCTTAGTCGACCAGGGCAAGAAAATTCCTAAAAAAATAGTAAAAACATTTAAAAAATTATAAAAACTCCTCTGACATTATTTATAGCCAAAACGGGATGAGATAGGCCCAAAAAGTGAAAATAAAATTTTACTCCCGAATTCCGTTCATACACGACCCGGGCAAGAAAATTCGAAAAAAATAGTAAAAACATTCAAAACATTACAAAACCTCTTCCCGGCATTATTTTTAGCCAAACCAGGACGAGATAGGCCGAAAAAGAGAAAACAAAATTTTAGTCCCGTATTCCGTTTATACACGACCCGGGCAAGAAAATTCCGAAAAAAATAGTAAAAAAATTCAAAAAATTTCTAGCCAAAGTGGGATGAGATAGGCCAAAAAAGTGAAAACAAAATTTTAGTCCCGAATTCCGTTCTTACTCGACCCGGGAAAGATAATTCCGAAAAAAATTTTAAAAAAGTTCAAAAAGTTATAAAACCTATTCCCGGCATTATTTCTAGCCAAAACGGGATTACATAGGCCGAAAAAGAGAAAACGAAATTATAGTCCCGAATTCTGTTCATTTTTTACCCGGGCAAGAAAATTCCGAAAAAAATAGTACGAAAATTCAAAAAATTATAAAACCTCATCCCGACATTATTTTTAGCCAAAACGAGATGTGATAGGCCAAAAAAGTGGAAACAAAATTTTAGACCCGAATTCCGTTCTTACTCGACCCGGGCAAGAAAATTCCGAAAAAAATTTAAGAAAAATTCAAAAAGTTATAAAACCAATTCCCGGCATTATTTCTAGCCAAAACGGGATTATATAGGCTGAAAAAGAGAAAACCAAATTTTAGTCCCGAATTCCGTTCATTCTTGACCCGGGCAAGAGAATTCCGAAAAAAATAGTAAAAAAATTCAAAAAATTATAAAACCTTTTCCCAGAATTATTTTTTGCCAAAACAGGATGAGATAGGCCAAAAACGTGAAAACAAAATTTTAGTCCCGAATTCTGTTCTTACACGACCCGGGCAAGAAAACTCCGAAAAAAATAGTAAAAAAATTCAAAAAATTATAAAACCTCTTCCCGGGGTTATTTTTAGCCAAAACGGGATGCAATAAGCCAAAAAAGTGAAAACAAAATTTTAGTCCCGAATTCCGTTCATACTCGACCCGGGTAAGAAAATTCTGAAAAAATTAGTAAAAAAATTTAAAAAATTTTAAAACCTCTTCCCGGCATTATTTCTAGCCAAAACGGGATTATATAGGCCGAAAAAGAGAAAACAAAATTTAAGTCCCAAATTCCGTTCTTAGTCGACCAGGGCAAGAAAATTCCTAAAAAAATAGTAAAAACATTTAAAAAATTATAAAAACTCCTCTGACATTATTTATAGCCAAAACGGGATGAGATAGCAAAAACGTGAAAACAAAATTAGTCCCGAATTCTTGTTCTACACGACCTCGGGCAGAAAACTCCGAGAAAAAATAGTAAAAAAATTCAAAAAATAAAACCTCTTCCGGTTATTTAGCCAAAACGGATCAAATAAGCCAAAAAAGTGAAAAACAAATTTTAGTCCCAATCCGGTATACTCGACCCGTGTAATAAAATTCTAAAAAAATTATAAAAAAATTAAAAAATTTTAAAACTCTTCCGGCATTATTTCTAGCCAAAACGGGATTATATAGGCCGAAATAAGAGAAAAAAAATTAAGTCCCGAATATCGTCTTAGTCGACCAGGGCAAAAAAATTCCTAAAAAAATAGTAAAAACATTAAAAAAATTATAAAAACTCTTCTGACATTATTTTTAGCCAAAACGGGATGAGATAGGCCCAAAAAGTGAAAATAAAATTTTAGTCCTGAATTCCGTTCATACTCGACCCGGGCAAGAAAATTCTGAAAAAATAATTTTGGAAAATTAAAAAATTCTAAAACCTCTGCCCGGCATTATTTCTAGCCAAAATGGGATGATATAGGCCGAAAAAGAGAAAACAAAATTTTAGTCCCAAATTCCGTTCATTCTTGACCCGGGCAAGAAAATTCCGAAAAAAATAGTAAGAAAATTCAAAAAATTTATAAAACCTCTTCCCGACATTATTTTTGGCCGAAACGAGATGAGATAGGCCAAAAAAGTGAAAGCAAAATTTTAGTCTCGAATTCCGTTCTTACTCGACCCTGGCAAGAAAATTATGAAATAATTAGTAAAAAAATTTAAAACTTTCTAAAACCTCTTCCCGGCATTATTTCTAGCCAAAACGGGATGATATAGGACGAAAAAGTGAAAACAAAATTTTAGTCCCGAATTCCGTTCATACTCGACCCGGGCAAGAAAATTATGAAAAAATTAGTAAAAAAATTTAAAAATTTCTAAAACCTCTTCCCGGCATTATTTCTAGCCAAAACGGGATGATATAGGACGAAAAAGAGATAACAAAATTTTAGTGCCGAATTTCGTTCTTACTCGACCCGGGCAAGAAAATTCTGAAAAAATTAGTAAAAAAATTTAAAAAATTCTAAAATCTCTTCCCGGCATTATTTCTAGCCATAACGGGATGATATAGGCCGAAAAAGAGAAAACAAAATTTTAGTCCCGAATTCCGTTCATTCTTGACCCGGGCAAGAAAATTCCGAAAAAAATATTAAAAAAATTCAAACAATTATAAAACCTTTTCCCGGCAATATTTTTCGCCAAAACGGGATGAGATAGGCCCAAAAAGTGAAACCAAAATTTTAGTCCTGAATTCCGTTCATACTTGACCCGGGCAAGAAAATTATGAAAAAATTAGTAAAAAAATTTAAAAATTCCTAAAACCTCTTCCCGGCATTATTTCTAGCCAAAACGGGATTATATAGGACAAAAAGAGAAAACAAAATTTAGTGCCGAAATTCTTTCTAATTCAAACCCGGGCAAGAGAATCTGAAAAATTTTAGTAAAAAAATTTAAAAAATCTTAAAACCTCTCCCGGCATATTTTAGCCAAAACGGATAATATAGGCCGAAAAATAAACAAAATTTAGTCCGAACTTCCGTTCTTACTCGACCCGGCAAGAAAAACTCCGAAAAAAATAGTAAAAAAATTCAAAAAATTATAAAACCTCCTCCTGGCATTATTTTTAGCCAAAACGGGATGAGATAGCCCAAAAAAGTGAAAACAAAATTTTAGTCCCGAATTCCTTTCATACTCGACCCGGGCAAGAAAATTCTGAAAAAATTAGTAAAAAAATTCAAAAAATTATAACACCTCTTCCCATCAATATTTCTAGCCAAAGTGGGATGAGATAGGCCAAAAAAGTGAAAACAAAATTTTAGTCCCGAATTCCGTTCTTACTCGACCCGGGAAAGATAATTCCGAAAAAAATTTTAAAAAAATTCAAAAAGTTATAAAACCTATTCCCGGCATTATTTCTAGCCAAAACGGGATTACATAGGCCGAAAAAGAGAAAA
>NW_022155281.1:8413-12397 GCF_001633185.2 Quercus lobata | reverse complement strand
TGTTATCTATTTTTCTGCCTGTCCTGACCCGTTTCGTCTTGAAATGAAGCCCGGATGATATTTTGTAATTTTTAGAATTTTTTTGCATTTATTTTTGAATTTTCTTACTCGGGTCGGGTTCGAACGGATAGGAATGAAATTTTTTTTATTCTCTATTTTTCGACCTGTCCTGACCCGTTTCATCTGAATGAAAGCTCTGGATGTTGTTTTTAATTTTTAAAATTTTTTGCATTTATTTTTGAAATTTTCTAACCGATCTGGTTCGAACGGAAAAGAATGAATTTTTTTTTATTCTCTATTTTTTGGCCTTCCTGACCCGTTTCGTCATTGAAAATGAAGCCCGGATGATGTTGTAATTTTTAGAATTTTTTTGCATTTATTTTTGAATTTTATAACTCGGGTCAAGGTTTCGAACGGGATAGGAATGAAATTTTTTTTGTTCTCTATTTCGGCCTGTCCTGACCGTTTCGTTCTTGATAAGCCCGGATAAATGTTTTGTTAATTTTTAGAATTTTTTTGCATTTATTGAATTTTCTAACTCGGGTCGGGACGAACGAATAGAAGAAATTTTTTTTTCTCTATTTTTCGGCCTGTCCTGACCCGTTTCATCTTTGAAATGAAGCCTGGATGTTGTTTTTTAATTTTTAAAATTTTTTTGCATTTATTTTTGAATTTTCTAACTCGAGTCGGGTTCGAACGGAAAGAATGAATTTTTTTTTTATTCTCTTTTTTTTGGCCTTTCCTGACCCGTTTCGTCTTGAAATGAAGCCCGGATGATGTTTTGTAATTTTTAGAATTTTTTTGCATTTATTTTTGAATTTTCTAACTCGGGTCGGGCTTTGAACGGATAGGAATGAAATTTTTTTTATTCTCTATTTTTCGGCCTGTCCTGACCCGTTTCATCTTGAAATGAAGCCCGGATGATGTTTTGTAATTTTTAGAATTTTTTTGCATTTATTTTGGAATTTTCTAACTCGGGTCGGGTTCGAATAGATAGGAATGAAATTTTTTTTATTCACTATTTTTTGGCCTTTCCTGACCCGTTTCGTCTTGAAATGAAGCCCGGATGATGTTTTGTAATTTTTAGAATTTTTTTGCATTTTGTTTTTAATTTTCTAACTCGGGTCGGGATCAAACGGATAGGAATGAAATTTTTTTTGTCCTCTATTTTTCGGCCTGTACAGTCACGTTTCGTCCTGAAATGAACCTTCACGTTGTTTTTTAATTTTTAGAATTTTTTTGCATTTATTTTTGAATTTTATAACTCGGGTCGGGTTCGAACGGATAGGAATGAAATTTTTTTTGTTCTCTATTTTTCGGCCTGTCCTGACCCGTTTCGTTTTGAAATGAAGCCCGGATGATGTTTTGTAATTTTTAGAATTTTTTTGCATTTATTTTGAATTTTCTAACTCGAGTCTGGTTCGAACGGAAAGAATGAATTTTTTTTTATTCTCTATTTTTTGGCCTTTCCTGACCCGTTTCGTCTTGAAATGAAGCCCGGATGATGTTTTGTAATTTTTAGAATTTTTTTGCATTTATTTTTGAATTTTCTAACTCGGGTCGGGTTTGAACGGATAGGAATGAATTTTTTTTTTATTCTCTATTCTTTGGCCTTTCCTGACCCGTTTCGTCTTGAAATGAAGCCCGGATGATGTTTTGTAATTTTTAGAATTTTTTTGCATTTTTTTTGGAATTTTCTAACTCGGGTCGGGTTCGAATAGATAGGAAAGAAATTTTTTTTATTCTCTATTTTTTGGCCTTTCCTGACCCGTTTCGTCTTGAAATGAAGCCCGGATGATGTTTTGTAATTTTAGAATTTTTTTGCATTTATTTTTTAATTTTCTAACTCGGGTCGGGTTCGAACGGATAGGAATGAAATTTTTTTTGTTCTCTATTTTTCGGCCTGTCCTGACCCGTTTCGTCTTGAAATGAAGCCTGGATGTTGTTTTTTAATTTTTAAAATTTTTTTGCAGTTATTTTTGAATTTTCTAACTCGAGTCTGGTTCGAACGGAAAGAATGAATTTTTTTTTATTCTCTATTTTTTGGCCTTTCCTGACCCGTTTCGTCATGAAATGAAGCCCGGATGATGTTTCGTAATTTTTAGAATTTTTTTGCATTTATTTTTGAATTTTATATCTCGGGTCGAGTTCGAACGGATAGGAATGAAATTTTTTTTGTTCTCTATTTTTCGGCCTGTCCTGACCCGTTTCGTCTTGAAATGAAGCCCGGATGATGTTTTGTAATTTTTAGAATTTTTTTGCATTTATTTTTGAATTTTCTAACTCGAGTCGGGTTCGAACGGAAAGAATGATTTTTTTTTTATTCTCTATTTTTTGGCCTTTCCTGACCCGTTTCGACTTGAAATGAAGCCCGGATGATGTTTTGTAATTTTTAGAATTTTTTTGCATTTATTTTTGAATTTTCTAACTCGGGTCGGGTTTGAACGGATGGGAACGAAATTTTTTTTATTCTCTATTTTTCGGCCTGTCCTGATCCGTTTCATCTTGAAATGAAGCCCGGATGATGTTTTGTAATTTTTAGAATTTTTTTGCATTTATTTTGGAATTTTCTAACTCGGGTCGGGTTCGAATAGATAGGAATGAAATTTTTTTTATTCACTATTTTTCGGCCTGTCCTGTCCCGTTCCATCTTGAAATGAAGCCTGGACAATGTTTTTTAATTTTTTAAATTTTTTTGCATTTATTTTTGAATTTTCTAACTCGAGTCTGGTTCGAACGGAAAGAATGAATTTTTTTTTATTCTCTATTTTTTGGCCTTTCCTGACCCGTTTCGTCTTGAAATGAAGCCCGGATGATGTTTTGTAATTTTTAGAATTTTTTTGCATTTATTTTTGAATTTTATAACTCGGGTCAGGTTCGAACGGATAGGAATGAAATTTTTTTTGTTCTCTATTTTTCGGCCTGTCCTGACCCGTTTCGTCTTGAAATGAAGCCCGGATAATGTTTTGTAATTTTTAGAATTTTTTTGCATTTATTTTTGAATTTTCTAACTCGGGTCGGGTTCGAACGAATAGGAATGAAATTTTTTTTGTTCTCTATTTTTCGGCCTGTCCTGATCCGTTTCGTCTTGAAATGAAGCCTGGATGTTGTTTTTTAATTTTTAAAATTTTTTTGCATTTATTTTTGAATTTTCTAACTCGAGTCGGGTTCGAACGGAAAGAATGAATTTTTTTTTATTTTCTATTTTTTGGCCTTTCCTGACCCGTTTCGTCTTGAAATGAAGCCCGGATGATGTTTGTTAATTTTTAGAATTTTTTTGCATTTATTTTTGAAATTTTATACTCCGGGTCAAGGTTCGAACGGAATAGGAATGAAATTTTTTTTGTCCTATTTTTGGCATTGTCCTGACCCGTTTCGTCTTGAAAGAAGCCCGGATGATGTTTTCGTAATTTTTAGAATTTTTTTCCATTTTTTTTGAATTTCAAACTCGGTCGGGTTCGAACGGGTAAGGAAATGAAATTTTTTTTTCTCTATTTTTTCGACCTGTCCTGACCCGTTTCGTCTTGAAATGAGCCTGGATGAAATGTTTTTTGTATATTTTTAAAAAAATTTTTTTTCATTTATTTTTTAATTTCCGAAACTCGAGTTAGGGTTCGAACGGATAGGAATTGGAAATTTTTTTTTATCCTCTATATTTTTCGACCTGTACTGACCCGTTTCGTCTTGAAAGAAGCCCGGATGTTTGTTTTAATTTTTAAAATTTTTTTGCATTTATTTTTGAATTTTCTAACTCGGGTTGAGTTCGAACGGATAGGAATGAATTTTATTTTATTCTCTATTTTTTGGCCTGTCCTGACCCGTTTCGTCTTGAAATGAAGCTCGGATGATGTTTTGTAATTTTTTGAATTTTTTTGCATTTATTTTTGAATTTTCTAACTCGGGTGGGGTTCGAACGGATAGGAATGAAATTTTTTTTGTTCTCTATTTTTCGGCCTGCCCTGACCTGCTTCGTCTTGAAATGAA
>NW_022155281.1:0-1217 GCF_001633185.2 Quercus lobata | reverse complement strand
TTTTTTTATTCTCTATTTTTCGCCCTGTCCTGACCCGTTTCGTCTTGAAATGAAGCCTGGATGATGTTTTTGTAATTTTTAAAAAAAATTTTCATTTATTTTTAAATTTTCGAACTCGGGTCGGGTTCGAACGGATAGGAATGAAATTTTTTTTATCCTCTATTTTTCGACCTGTCCTGACCCGTTTCGTCTTGAAATGAAGCCCGGATGTTGTTTTTTAATTTTTAAAATTTTTTTGCATTTGTTTTTGAATTTTCTAACTTGAGTCTGGTTCGAACGGAAAGAATGAAATTTTTTTTGTTCTCTATTTTTCGGCCTGTCCTGACCCGTTTTGTCTTGAAATGAAGCCCGGATGATGGTTTTGTAATTTTTTAGAATTTTTTGGCAATTATTTTTGAATTTTTCTAACTCGGGTCGGTATCGCAACGGATAGGAATGAATTTTTTTTAGTCTCTATTTTTCGGCCTGTCCTGACCGTATCATCATGATAATGAACCCTGGATGATGTTTTTAATTTTGAAAATTTTTGCATTTACTTTGAATTTTGTATAACTCGGGTCGGGTTCGAACGGCATAGGAATGAAAATTTTTTTGTTCTCTATTTTTCGGCCTGTCCTGACCCGTTTCGTCTTGAAATGAAGCCCGGATGATGTTTTGTAATTTTTAGAATTTTTTTGCATTTATTTTTGAATTTTCTAACTCGGGTCTAGTTCGAACGGATAGGAATGAATTTTTTTTTATTCTCTATTTCTTGGCCTGTCCTGACCCGTTTCGCCTTGAAATGAAGCTCGGATGATGTTTTGTAATTTTTTGAATTTTTTTGCATTTATTTTTGAATTTTCTAACTCGGGTCGGGTTCGAACGGATAGGAATGAAATTTTTTTTTCTCTATTTTTCGGCCTTCCCTGACCTGCTTCGTCTTGAAATGAAGCCCGGACGATGTTTTGTAATTTTTATAATTTTTTTGTATTTATTTTTGAATTTTCTAACTCGGGTCGGGTTCGAACGGATAGGAATGAGAATATTTTTATTCTCTAGTTTTCGGCCTGTCCTGACCCGTTTCGTCTTGAAATGAAGCCCGGATGATGTTTTGTAATTTTTTGAATTTTTTTGCATTTATTTTTTAATTTTCTAACTCGGGTCGGGTTCGAACGGATAGGAATGTAATTTTTTTTATTCTCTATTTTCAGCCTGTCCTGACCCGTTTCGTCATGAAA
>NW_022155280.1:0-12422 GCF_001633185.2 Quercus lobata | reverse complement strand
CCAACTACTTAAAGAAAATATTTAAGTTTTGTACAGAACCAAAGTATTGTATGGTCCTCGGACTTAAACCTATGGTGAAACCAACTATTTAAAGGAAATATCTAAGTTTTGGACAGAACCAAGGTATTGTATGGTCCTCGGACTCAAACCTATAGGGAAACCAACTACTTAATGAAAATATCTAAATTTTGGATAGAACCAAGTATTGTATGGTCTTCGGATTCAAACCTATGGGGAAACCAACTACTTAAAGGAAATATCTAAGTTTTGGATAGAACCAAGGTATTGTATGGTCCTCGGACTCAAACCTATGGAGAAACCAACTACTTAGAGAAATATCTAAGTTTTGGACAGAACCAAGATATTGTATGGTCTTCGGACTCAAACTTATGGGGAAACCAACAACTTAAAGAAATAGCTAAGTTTTGGATAAAACCAAGGTATTGCATGGTCCTCGGACTCAAACCTATGGGGAAACCAACTAGTTAATGAAATATCTAAGTTTTGGACAGAACCAAGATATTGTATGGTCCTCGGACTCAAACCTATAAGGAAACCAACTACTTAAAGAAATATCTAAGTTTTGGACAGAACCAAGGTATCGTATGGTCCTCAGACTCAAGCCTATGGAGAAACCAACTACTTAAAGAAAATATCTAAATTTTAGACAGAACTTAGTATTGTATGGTCCTCGGACTCAAATCTTTGGGGAAACCAACTATTTAAAGGAAATATCTAAGTTTTGGACAAAACCAAGGTATTGTTTTGTCTCGGACTCAAACTTATGGGGAAACCAACTACATAAAGAAATATCTAAGTATTGGACAGAACCAAGGTATTGTATGGTCCTCGGACTCAAACCTGTAGGGAAACCAACTACTTAATGAAAATATCTAAATTTTGGATAGAACCAAGTATTGTATGGTCTTCGGATTCAAACCTATGGGGAAACCAACTACTTAAATGAAATTTCTAAGTTTTGGATAGAACCAAGGTATTGTGTGGTCCTCGGACTCAAACCTATGGGGAAACCAATTACTTAAAGAAATATCTAAGTTTTGGACAGAACAAAGATATTGTATGGTCTTCGGACTCAAACCTATGGGGAAACCAACTACTTAAAGAAAATATCTAAGTTTTGGATAGAACCAAGGTATTGTATGGTCGTTGGACTCAAATCTATGGAGAAACCAACTACTTAAAGTAAATATCTAAGTTTTGAACAGAATCAAAGTATTGTATGGTCCTCGGACTCAAATCTATGGGGAAACTAACTACATAAAGAAATATCTAAGTTTTGGACAGAAACAAGGTTTCGTATGGTCCTCGGATTCAAACCTATAGAGAAACCAACTACTTAAAGAAAATATCTAAATTTTGGATAGAACCAAGGTATTGCATGGTCCTCGGACTCAAACCTATGGGGAAACCAACTACTTAAAGAAATATCTAAGTTTTGGACAGAACCATGATATTGTATGGTCCTCGGACTCAAACCTATAAGGAAACCAACTACTTAAAGAAAATATTTAAGTTTTGGACAGAACCAAAGTATTGTATGGTCCTCGGACTTAAACCTATGGGGAAACCAACTACTTAAAGAAATATCTATGTTTTGGACAGAACCAGGGTATCGTATGGTCCTCAGACTCAAGCCTATGGAGAAACCAACTACTTAAAGAAAATATCTAAATTTTGGACAGAACTAAGTATTGTATGGTCCTCGGACTCAAACCTTGGGGAAAACCAACTATTTAAAGGAAATATCTAAGTTTTGGACAAAACCAAAGGTATTGTATTGGTCCTGCGGGACTCAACCTATGGGAAAAACCAATCTCCTTAAAGAAATATCTAAGTTTTGGACAGAACCAAGATATTGTATGGTCTTCAGACTCAAACCTATGGGGAAACCAACTACTTAAAGAAAATATCTAAGTTTTGGATAGAACCAAGGTATTGTATGGTCTTCAGACTCAAATCTATGGGGAAACCAACTACTTAAAGTAAATATCTAAGTTTTGAATAGAATCAAAGTATTGTATGGTCCTCGGACTCAAATCTATGGGGAAACTAACTACTTAAAGAAATATCTAAGTTTTGGACAGAAGCAAGGTATCGTATGGTCCTCGGACTCAAACCTATAGAGAAACCAACTACTTAAAGAAATATCTAAGTTTTGGACAGAACCAAGATATTGTATGGTCCTCGGACTCAAACCTATAAGGAAACCAACTACTTAAAGAAAATATTTAAGTTTTGGACAGAACCAAAGTATTGTATGGTCCTCGGACTTAAACCTATGGGGAAACCAACTACTTAAAAAAATATCTAAGTTTCGGACAGAACCAGGGTATCGTATGGTCCTCAGGCTCAAGCCTATGGAGAAACCAACTACTTAAAGAAAATATCAAAATTTTGGATAGAACCAAGGTATTGCGTGGTCCTCGGACTCTAACCTATAGGGAAACCAATTACTTAAAGAAATATCTAAGTTTTGGACAGAACCAAGATATTGTATGGTCCTCGGACTCAAACCTATAAGGAAACCAACTACTTAAAGAAAATATTTATGTTTTGGACAGAACCAAAGTATTGGTATGGGTCCTCGGAACCTTAAACCTACTGGGGAAAACCAACTACTTAAAGAAATAAAATTAATTTTGGACAGAACCAAGGTATCGTATGGTCCACAGACTCAAGCCTATGGAGAAACCAACTACTTAAAGAAAATATCTAAATTTTGGACAGAACTAAGTATTGTATGGTCCTCGGACTCAAACCTTTGGGGAAACTAACTATTTAAAGGAAATATCTAAGTTTTGGACAAAACCAAGGTATTGTATGGTCCTCGGACTCAAACTTATGGGGAAACCAACTACTTAAAGAAATATCTAAGTTCTGGACAGAACCAAGGTATTGTATGGTCCTCGGACTCAAACCTATGGGGAAACCAACTACTTAAAGAAATATCTAAGTTTTGGACAGAACCAAGATATTGTATGGTCTTCGGACTCAAACCGATGGGAAAACCAACTACTTAAAGAAAATATCTATATTTTGGATAGAACCAAGGTATTGTATGGTCGTTGGACTCAAATCAATGGGGAAACCAACTACTTAAAGAAAATATCTATATTTTAGACAGAACTAAGTATTGTATGGTCCTCGGACTCAAACCTTTGGGAAAACTAACTATTTAAAGGAAATATCTAAGTTTTGGACAGAACCAAGGTATTGTATGGTCCTCGGACTCAAACCTGTGGGGAAACCAACTACTTAATGAAAATATCTAAATTTTGGATAGAACCAAGTATTGTATGGTCTTCGGATTCAAACCTATGGGGAAACCAACTACTTAAAGAAAATATCTAAGTTTTGGATAGAACCAAGGTATTGTATGGTCCTCGGACTCAAACCTATGGGGAAACCAACTACTTAAAGAAATATCTAAGTTTTGGACAGAACCAAGATATTGTATGGTCTTCGGACTCAAACCTATGGGGAAACCAACTACTTAAAGAAAATATCTAAGTTTTGGATAAAACCAAGGTATTGTATGGTCGTTCGACTCAAATCTATGGGGAAACCAACTACTTAAAGTAAATATCTAAGTTTTGAACAGAATCAAAGTATTGTATGGTCCTCGGACTCAAATCTTTGGGGAAAGTAACTACTTATAGAAATATCTAAGTTTTGGACAGAAGCAAGGTATCGTATGGTCCTCGGACTCAAACCTATAGAGAAACCAACTACTTAAAGAAAATATCTAAGTTTTGGACAGAACCAGGATATTGTATGGTCCTCGGACTCAAACCTATAAGGAAATCAACTACTTAAAGAAATATCTAAGTTTTGGACAGAACCAAGGTATCGTATGGACCTCAGACTCAAGCCTCTGGAGAAACCAACTATTTAAAGAAAATATCTAAATTTTGGACAGAACTAAGTATTGTATGGTCCTCGGACTCAAACTTTTGGGGAAACCAACTATTTAAAGGAAATATCTAAGTTTTGGACAAAACCAAGGTATTGTATGGTCCTCGGACTCAAACTTCTGGGGAAACCAACTATTTAAAGAAATATCTAAGTTTTGGACAGAACCAAGGTATTGTATGGTCCTTGGACTCAAACCTATAGGGAAACCAACTACTTAAATGAAATATCTTAAATTTTGGGATAGCACCAAGTATTGTATGGTCCTTCGGATTCAAACCTATGGGGAAACGCAACTACTTAAAAGGAAATATCATAAGTTTTGGAATAGAACCAAGGTATTGTATGGTCCTCGGACTCAAACCTTTGGGGAAACCAACTACTTAAAGAAATATCTAAGTTTTGGACAGAACCAAGATATTGTATGGTCTTCGGACTCAAACCGATGGGGAAACCAACTACTTAAAGAAAATATCTATATTTTGGATAGAACCAAGGTATTGTATGGTCGTTGGACTCAAATCAATGGGGAAACCAACTACTTAAAGTAAATATCTAAGTTTTGAACAGAATCAAAGTATTGTATGTTCCTCGGACTCAAATCTATGGGGAAACTAACTACTTAAAGAAATATCTAAGTTTTGGACAGAAGCAAGGTATCTTATGGTCCTCGGACTCAAACCTATAGAGAAACCAACTACTTAAAGAAAATATCTAAGTTTTGGACAGAACCAAGATATGGTTTGGTTCTCGGACTCAAACCTATAAGGAAACCAACTACTTAAAGAAAATATTTAAGTTTTGTACAGAACCAAAGTATTGTATGGTCCTCGGACTTAAACCTATGGTGAAACCAACTATTTAAAGGAAATATCTAAGTTTTGGACAGAACCAAGGTATTGTATGGTCCTCGGACTCAAACCTATAGGGAAACCAACTACTTAATGAAAATATCTAAATTTTGGATAGAACCAAGTATTGTACGGTCTTCGGATTCAAACCTATGGGGAAACCAACTACTTAAAGGAAATATCTAAGTTTTGGATAGAACCAAGGTATTGTATGGTCCTCGGACTCAAACCTATGGAGAAACCAACTACTTAGAGAAATATCTAAGTTTTGGACAGAACCAAGATATTGTATGGTCTTCGGACTCAAACTTATGGGGAAACCAACAACTTAAAGAAATAGCTAAGTTTTGGATAAAACTAAGGTATTGCATGGTCCTCGGACTCAAACCTATGGGGAAACCAACTAGTTAATGAAATATCTAAGTTTTGGACAGAACCAAGATATTGTATGGTCCTCGGACTCAAACCTATAAGGAAACCATCTACTTAAAGAAATATCTAAGTTTTGGACAGAACCAAGGTATCGTATGGTCCTCAGACTCAAGGCTATGGAGAAACCAACTACTTAAAGAAAATATCTAAATTTTGGACAGAACTTAGTATTGTCTGGTCCTCGGACTCAAATCTTTGGGGAAACCAACTATTTAAAGGAAATATCTAAGTTTTGGACAAAACCAAGGTATTGTTTTGTCTCGGATTCAAACCTATGGGGAAACCAACTACTTAAAGGAAATATCTAAGTTTTGGATAGAACCAAGGTATTGTATGGTCCTCGGACTCAAACCTATTGGGAAACCAACTACTTAAAGAAATATCTAAGTTTTGGACAAAACCAAGATATTGTATGGTCTACGGATTCAAACCTATGGGGAAACCAACTACTTAAAGGAAATATCTAAGTTTTGGATAGAACCAAGGTATTGTGTGGTCCACGGACTCAAACCTATGGGGAAACCAATTACTTAAAGAAATATCTAAGTTTTGGACAGAACCAAGATATTGTATGGTCTTCGGACTCAAACCTATGGGGAAACCAACTACTTAAAGAAAATATCTAAGTTTTGGATAGAACCAAGGTATTGTATGATCGTTGGACTCAAATCTATGGGGAAACCAACTACTTAAAGTAAATATCTAAGTTTTGAACAGAATCAAAGTATTGTATGGTCCTCGGACTCAAATCTATGGGGAAACTAACTACTTAAAGAAATACCTAAGTTTTGGCCAGAAACAATGTTTCGTATGGTCCTCGGACTCAAACCTATAGAGAAACCAACTACTTAAAGAAAATATCTAAATTTTGGATAGAACCAAGGTATTGCATGGTCCTCGGACTCAAACCTATGGGGAAACCAACTACTTAAAGAACTATCTAAGTTTTGGACAGAACCAAGATATTGTATGGTCCTCGGACTCAAACCTATAAGGAAACCAACTACTTAAAGAAATATCTAAGTTTTGGACAGAACCAAGGTATCGTATGGTCCTCAGACTGAAGGCTATGGAGAAACCAACTACTTAAAGAAAATATCTAAATTTTGGACAGAACTTAGTATTGTCTGGTCCTCGGACTCAAATCTTTGGGGAAACCAACTATTTAAAGGAAATATCTAAGTTTTGGACAAAACCAAGGTATTGTTTTGTCTCGGATTCAAACCTATGGGGAAACCAACTACTTAAAGGAAATATCTAAGTTTTGGATAGAACCAAGGTATTGTATGGTCCTCGGACTCAAACCTATTGGGAAACCAACTACTTAAAGAAATATCTAAGTTTTGGACAAAACCAAGATATTGTATGGTCTACGGATTCAAACCTATGGGGAAACCAACTACTTAAAGGAAATATCTAAGTTTTGGATAGAACCAAGGTATTGTGTGGTCCACGGACTCAAACCTATGGGGAAACCAATTACTTAAAGAAATATCTAAGTTTTGGACAGAACCAAGATATTGTATGGTCTTCGGACTCAAACCTATGGGGAAACCAACTACTTAAAGAAAATATCTAAGTTTTGGATAGAACCAAGGTATTGTATGATCGTTGGACTCAAATCTATGGGGAAACCAACTACTTAAAGTAAATATCTAAGTTTTGAACAGAATCAAAGTATTGTATGGTCCTCGGACTCAAATCTATGGGGAAACTAACTACTTAAAGAAATACCTAAGTTTTGGACAGAAACAATGTTTCGTATGGTCCTCGGACTCAAACCTATAGAGAAACCAACTACTTAAAGAAAATATCTAAATTTTGGATAGAACCAAGGTATTGCATGGTCCTCGGACTCAAACCTATGGGGAAACCAACTACTTAAAGAACTATCTAAGTTTTGGACAGAACCATGATATTGTATGGTACTCGGACTCAAACCTAGAAGGAAACCAACTACTTAAAGAAAATATTTAAGTTTTGTACAGAACCAAAGTATTGTATGGTCCTCGGACTTAAACCTATGGGGAAACCAACTACTTAAAGAAATATCTAAGTTTTGGACAGAACCAGGGTATCGTATGGTCCTCAGACTCAAGCCTGTGGAGAAACCAACTACTTAAAGGAAATATCTAAGTTTTGGATAAAACCAAGGTATTGCGTGGTCCTCGGACTCAAACCTATGGGGAAACCAACTAGTTAATGAAATATCTAAGTTTTGGACAGAACCAAGATATTGTATGGTCCTCGGACTCAAACCTATTGGGAAACCAACTACTTAAAGAAATATCTAAGTTTTGGACAGAACCAAGTATTGTATGGTCTTCGGATTCAAACCTATAGGGAAACCAACTACTTAAAGGAAATAGCTAAGTTTTGGATAAAACCAAGGTATTGCGTGGTCCTCGGACTCAAACCTATGGGGAAACCAACTAGTTAATGAAATATCTAAGTTTTGGACAGAACCAAGATATTGTATGGTCCTCGGACTCAAACCTATAAGGAAACCAACTACTTAAAGAAATATCTAAGTTTTGGACAGAACCAAGGTATCGTATGGTCCTCAGACTCAAGCCTTTGGAGAAACCAACTACATAAAGAAAATATCTAAATTTTGGACAGAACTTAGTATTGTATGGTCCTCGGACTCAAATCTTTGGGGAAACCAACCATTTAAAGGAAATATCTAAATTTTGGACAAAACCAAGGTATTGTATGGTCCTCGGACTCAAATTTATGGGAAAACCAACTACTTAAAGAAATATCTAGGTATTGGACAGAACCAAGGTATTGTATGGTCCTCGGACTCAAACCTGTAGGGAAACCAACTACTTAATGAAAATATCTAAATTTTGGATAGAACCAAGTATTGTATGGTCTTCGGATTCAAACCTATGGGGAAACCAACTACTTAAAGGAAATATCTAAGTTTTGGATAGAACCAAGGTATTGCATGGTCCTCGGACTCAAACCCATGGGGAAACCAATTACTTAAAGAAATATCTAAGTTTTGGACAGAACCAAGATATTGTATGGTCTTCGGACTCAAACCTATGGGGAAACCAACTACTTAAAGAAAATATCTATGTTTTGGATAGAACCAAGGTATTGTATGGTCGTTGGACTCAAATCTATAGGGAAACCAACTACTTAAAGTAAATATCTAAGTTTTGGACAGAACCAAGATATTGTATGGTCCTCGGACTCAAACCTATAAGGAAACCAACTACTTAAAGAAAATATTTAAGTTTTGGACAGAACCAAAATATTGTATGGTCCTCGGACTTAAACCTATGGGGAAACCAACTACTTAAAGAAATATCTAAGTTTTGGACAGAACCAGGGTATCGTATGGTCCTCAGACTCAAGCCTATGGAGAAACCAACTACTTAAAGAAAATATCTAAATTTTGGACAGAACTAAGTATTGTATGGTCCTCGGACTCAAACCTTTGGGAAAACCAACTATTTAAAGGAAATATCTAAGTTTTGGACAAAACCAAGGTATTGTATGGTCCTCGGACTCAAACCGGAAATATCTCATTGCATGGTCCTCGGACTCAAACTATGGGGAAACCAACTACTTAAAGAAATATCTAAGTTTTGGATAGAACCAAGTATTGTATGGTCGTTGGACTCAAATCTATGGGGAAACCAACTACTTAAAGTAAATATCTAAGTTTTGAACAGAATCAAAGTATTGTATGGTCCTCGGACTCAAATCTATGGGGAAACTAACTACTTAAAGAAATATCTAAGTTTTGGACAGGAGCAAGGTATCGTATGGTCCTCGGACTCAAACCTATAGAGAAACCAACTACTTAAAGAAAATATCTAAATTTTGGATAGAACCAGGGTATTGCATGGTCCTCGGACTCAAACCTATGGGGAAACCAACTACTTAAAGAAATATCTAAGTTTTGGACAGAACCAAGATATTGTATGGTCCTCGGACTCAAACCTATAACGAAACCAACTACTTAAAGAAAATATTTAAGTTTTGGACAGAACCAAAATATTGTATGGTCCTCGGACTTAAACCTATGGGGAAACCAACTACTTAAAGAAATATCTAAGTTTTGGACAGAACCAGGGTATCGTATGGTCCTCAGACTCAAGCCTATGGAGAAACCAACTACTTAAAAAAAATATCTAAATTTTGGACAGAACTAAGTATTGTATGGTCCTCGGACTCAAACCTTTGGGAAAACCAACTATTTAAAGGAAATATCTAAGTTTTGGACAAAACCAAGGTATTGTATGGTCCTCGGACTCAAACCTATGGGGAAACCAACTACTTAAAGAAATATCTAAGTTTTGGACAGAACCAAGATATTGTATGGTCTTCAGACTCAAACCTATGGGGAAACCAACTACTTAAAGAAAATATCTAAGTTTTGGATAGAACCAAGGTATTGTATGGTCGTTGGACTCAAATCTATGGGGAAACCAACTACTTAAAGTAAATATCTAAGTTTTGAACAGAATCAAAGTATTGTTTGGTCCTCGGACTCAAATCTATGGGGAAACTAACTACTTAAAGAAATATCTAAGTTTTGGACAGAAGCAAGGTATCGTATGGTCCTCGAACTCAAACCTATCGAGAAACCAACTACTTAAAGAAAATATCTAAGTTTTGGACAGAACCAGGATATTGTATGGTCCTCGGACTCAAACCTATGGGGAAACCAACTACTTAAAGAAATATCTATGTTTTGGACAGAACCAAGATATTGTATGGTCCTCGGACTCAAACCTATAAGGAAACCAACTACTTAAAGAAAATATTTAAGTTTTGGACAGAACCAAAGTATTGTATGGTCCTCGGACTTAAACCTATGGGGAAACCAACTACTTAAAGAAATATCTAAGTTTTGGACAGAACCAGGGTATCGTATGGTCCTCAGACTCAAGCCTCTGGAGAAACCAACTACTTAAATAAAATATCTAAATTTTGTACAGAACTAAGTATTGTATGGTCCTCGGACTCAAACCTTTGGGGAAACCAACTATTTAAAGGAAATATCTAAGTTTTGGACAAAACCAAGGTATTGTATGGTCCTCGGACTCAAACTTATGGGGAAACCAACTACTTAAAGAAATATCTAAGTTTTGGACAGAACCAAGGTATTGTATGGTCCTCGGACTCAAACCTGTAGGGAAACCAACTACTTAATGAAAATATCTAAATTTTGGATAGAACCAAGTATTGTATGGTCTTCGGATTCAAACCTATGGGGAAACCAACTACTTAAAGGAAATATCTAAGTTTTGGATAGAACCAAGGTATTGTATGGTCCTCGAACTCAAACCTATGGGGAAACCAACTACTTAAAGAAATATCTAAGTTTTGGACAGAACCAAGGTATTGTATGGTCCTCGGACTCAAACCTGCAGGGAAACCAACTACTTAATGAAAATATCTAAATTTTGGATAGAACCAAGTATTGTATGGTCTTCGGATTGAAACCTATGGGGAAACCAACTACTTAAAGAAATATCTAAGTTTTGGACAGAACCAGGGTATCGTATGGTCCTCAGACTCAAGCCTATGGAGAAACCAACTACTTAAAGAAAATATCTAAATTTTGGACAGAACTAAGTATTGTATGGTCCTCGGACTCATACCTTTGGGAAAACCAACTATTTAAAGGAAATATCTAAGTTTTGGACAAAACCAAGGTATTGTATGGTCCTCGGACTCAAACTTATGGGGAAACCAACTACTTAAAGAAATATCTAAGTTTTGGACAGAACCATGGTATTGTATGGTCCTCGGACTCAAACCTATGGGGAAACCAACTACTTAATGGAAAAATCTAAATTTTGGATAGAACCAAGTATTGTATGGTTTTCGGATTCAAACCTATGGGAAAACCAGCTACTTAAAGGAAATATCTAAGTTTTGGATAGAACCAAGGTATTGTATGGTCCTCGGACTCAAACCTATGGGGAAACCAACTACTTAAAGAAATATCTAAGTTTTGGACAGAACCAAGATATTGTATGGTCTTCGGACTCAAACCTATGGGGAAACCAACTACTTAAAGAAAATATCTAAGTTTTGGATAGAACCAAGGTATTGTATGGTCGTTGGACTCAAATCTATGGGGAAACCAACTACTTAAAGTAAATATCTAAGTTTTGAACAGAATCAAAGTATCGTATGGTCCTCAGACTCAAGCCTATGGAGAAACCAACTACATAAAGAAAATATCTAAATTTTGGACAGAACTAAGTATTGTATGGTCCTCGGACTCAAACCTTTGGGAAAACCAACTATTTAAAGGAAATATCTAAGTTTTGGACAAAACCAAGGTATTGTATGGTCCTCGGACTCAAACCTATAGAGAAACCAACTACTTAAAGAAAATATCTAAGTTTTGGACAGAACCAGGATATTGTATGGTCCTCGGACTCAAACCTATAACGAAATCAACTACTTAAAGAAATATCTAAGTTTTGGACAGAACCAAGGTATCGTATGGTCCTCGGACTCAAATCTATGGGGAAACTAACTACTTATAGAAATATCTAAGTTTTGGACAGAAGCAAGGTATCGTATAGTCCTCGGACTCAAACCTATAGAGAAACCAACTACTTAAAGAAAATATCTAAGTTTTGGACAGAACCAGGATATTGTAAGGTCCTCGGACTCAAACCTATGTGGAAATCAACTACTTAAAGAAATATCTAAGTTTTGGACAGAACCAAGTTATCGTATGGTCCTCAGACTCAAGCCTCTGGAGAAACCAACTACTTAAAGAAAATATCTAAATTTTGGACAGAACTAAGTATTGTATGGTCCTCGGACTCAAACCTTTGGGGAAACCAACTATTTAAAGGAAATATCTATGTTTTGGACAAAACCAAGGTATTGTATGGTCCTCGGACTCAAACTTGTGGGGAAACCATCTACTTAAAGAAATATCTAAGTTTTGGACAGAGCCAAGGTATTGTATGGTCCTTGGACCCAAACCTAAAGGGAAACCAACTACTTAATGAAAATATCTAAATTTTGGATAGAACCAAGTATTGTATGGTCTTCGGATTCAAACCTATGGGGAAACCAACTACTTAGAGGAAATATCTAAGTTTTGGATAGAACCAAGGTATTGTATGGTCCTCGGACTAAAACCTATGGGGAAACTAACTACTTAAAGAAATATCTAAGTTTTGGACAGAACCAAGATATTGTATGGTCTTC
>NW_022155279.1:7500-12449 GCF_001633185.2 Quercus lobata | reverse complement strand
CCGTCCTCGTGTCCCACGCGTGCCTCGCGGCCTCCGCGTTGCCGATGTGGACCACGTGGGCGTGCTCGTGGCCTCGGATGCAGAACACCATGTGGGTTTGGGGCCTTCGGCCCCCTTTGCCAACGTACCTAGCGAGCGTCATCGCTCTGCCCCGCCCGATCGCCGTGCTCGTCCGTGCCCTTCCTTGCCCTCGGGCGAGCCAAGGCCTCCGGGCGGCGCCGGCATCGACGAGGAATGCTACCTGGTTGATCCTGCCAGTAGTCATATGCTTGTCTCAAAGATTAAGCCATGCATGTGTAAGTATGAACTAATTCAGACTGTGAAACTGCGAATGGCTCATTAAATCAGTTATAGTTTGTTTGATGGTACCTGCTACTCGGATAACCGTAGTAAGTCTAGAGCTAATACGTGCAACAAACCCCGACTTCTGGAAGGGATGCATTTATTAGATAAAAGGCCGACGCGGGCTCTGCTCGCTGCTCTGCTGATTCATGATAACTCGACGGATCGCACGGCCATCGTGCCGGCGACGCATCATTCAAATTTCTGCCCTATCAACTTTCGATGGTAGGATAGTGGCCTACTATGGTGGTGACGGGTGACGGAGAATTAGGGTTCGATTCCGGAGAGGGAGCCTGAGAAACGGCTACCACATCCAAGGAAGGCAGCAGGCGCGCAAATTACCCAATCCTGACACGGTGTTAGGAGCTTTGCTAGTTGCTGATGATGGCATGAGGAAGTGGAGTGCTTGGACAACATCAGGCCAGTCACATGGCTCAATGTTTTCTCAAGACACCAAAGGCTCCTCATGCCTATCCAATGAAGCTCCTAAGTGCTCTTTGAGGGGGACAAGCCCAGCCCCCTTGCTGGGATCAGTTTGATGAGCATGATGAGGGGCAGCATGTGGAGGCACCTTGCTTCACATGATGCCCCAAGACCATGGCAGAGGAGGGCCATGGTGGGCAGCAACGTTTTGTTGATGATGGGCAGCAGCAGGTGGTGCTGACCCTACGTGGTAGTGCATGGCATGAGGGCTTGGCTATGGGTTGCTTCGTATGTGGGCTTGGTGGCTTGTGTGCAAGGCAGTGCTGGGCTGCTGATGTTAATGATATGCTGTGCAAGGCATTGGGCTGGTTGGTGCTGGCTGAATGTATGGATTGATGTGTGTGGGCTGATGGCAGTTACTTAGTGTGCTGCTGATGGACATGATATGCTATGGGCTGTGATGCTGATAGGAAAGGCTTGGATAGAGGGCCAAGGCTTCTAAAACGTGATGGGCATCACGTGTGGGCTGCTAGAACATGGGCAGAAGACCCATGATGAGATGCTGAGTGTGGGCTGGCATGTGCTGTGTGTGCAGCAGCAGTTGGTGGCAGTTACCAACGTTTCCTAGCATTGTGGGTGCTTCAGATGTGCAGTGCAAAGGTGGGAAACGTGGAAGGCAGCAGCAATGAAGGTGTCCTAAGTCAGACTACATGTGGCAGCAAGTCCAGAAAGAGGGGCAGTTACTTGGTAGTAACTGCCAAGGCAGTTTATTCTGTATATTATCCTAGGCTGTTGGGGTTGTCAACAGCAAGAGAGTGTATTGTTTTTGCTTTGAGAAATTCGTGTGGATTCTCAGGCTTCCTTTGTACTTGATATTAAGTGATGAAGGTTGGGGTTGGTGCCCTGTAAATACTGTGTGTGCTGTGTGTGTGTGCATTCTCTTTATAATTCTGTTCATAGTGTTCCTACAGTGCTTGTGTGTGGTGTGTTGGCTGAGACTAAGTCAGGGGGCTTAGTGCCATCACAGGCAGAAAATTTGAAACGAAAATTTAACCCTGTGACAATTGGTATCAGAGCCAGGTTTGTCCCAAGTTGCAATGTCTTCAGACACGAAGGCAAGGTTGACGGTTGTGGAGAACATATTGGGAGTTCCTGCAGATGGGGAAGAAGTCTCCGTGTGTGACAGGTTGGGGGCTGTCTCTGCAGAAACCGCTGTAGTGAGGAATGATCTTGCAGAACAGAGAGAATTGGTGTTAAATCGTGTTGAAGAGTTGGCTGCTGCAATGGACGCCCAGAACCAGGCAGCAAGAGAGACCCAACGTGAACTTGAAGCAGAAATTGCTCTGTTGAAGAGAGCAATACGTGGCCTGCCTAGGGAGGGGGAAGTGGCCACCAAAGTAAAGGTCCCTGAACCAAAGCCCTTTAATGGTGCCAGGAATGCCAAGGATTTGGAGAATTTCCTGTGGGATATGGAGCAGTACTTCAAGGCTGCCAGGGTGCCTAGCCAAGAGATGGTTACAATTACTAGCATGTATCTTTCAGGGGATGCCAAGTTATGGTGGAGAACCCGTGTGGAAGATGATGCAGATGCTGGTAGAGGAAAGATTGACTCGTGGGAAGCCTTAAAGAAAGAATTGAAGGATCAATTCTTGCCTACCAACACTGCTTGGGTTGCAAGAGATGCTTTGAAGAAATTGAGACAGACTGGTACTGTGAGAGAGTATGTCAAGACGTTCAGTTCTTTGATGCTGGATATCAAGAACATGTCTGAGGAGGACAAACTCTTCAATTTCATGTCTGGCTTGCAGCCTTGGGCACAGATGGAATTAAAGAGGCAGGCAGTTCGTGATTTGCCTACTGCAATGTCTGCTGCAGATGCCTTAGTGGACTACAAGTTTAGCAAGCCCAGTGGGGATGAGGAGAAACGAAAGTCCAAGGATAAAGGCAAGGACAAGCAGAAGAAGGATGGCAAGAAGAAAGATAAGCAAAAGAAAACGTGGGGAAACAAGAACAAGGGGGAGAGTTCTACCTCTCAACCAAGCAAAGAACAGCCTAAGCTTAATGCTGGTTGCTTCATTTGCAATGGCCCTCATCGTGCAAGAGATTGTCCAAAGCGTGAGAAGCTTAATGCCATAGTTGCTGAAGATGGTAGTGGGCAGTCCGATGAAGAAGTTCCCAGTAGAATGAACCCTTTGCAATTGCTGAATGCATTGAGTGCAGGAGGTAATTCTAGGGGTTTGTCTTATGTTCCAGTGGAGATGAACGAAAATGGGGCTGAGGGTATGCTTGATTCTGGTGCTACCCATAACTTTGTTGCTGATCGAATGGTCCAAAGGCTTGGTCTTAAAGTGAGCAAGAGCCCAAGTAAGATCAAGGCTGTAAACTCAGAAGCAAAACCTGTGTTGGGAATTGCTTATGGAGTGAAGCTTAAGGTGGGCGAGTGGACAGGAAAGGTGAATTTCCTAGTCATGGAATTGGATGACTTTGATGTTATTCTGGGTGACGAATTTTTAGTGGCTGCAAAGGCTGCCTTGCTGCCTTTCATCGGAGTTTTGTTGATCCTCGATGAGAAGCAGCCATGCTATGTTCCTGTGAGGCGTGGGGCAGGGAATAGCAAGACAAGAAAGGGGAAAGGACCTATGGTTTCAGCCATGCAGGTTGAGCATGGGCTGAAGAAGGGTGAGATTACTTACTTGGCTGCATTGATTGAGATGAAGCAGGACAAGTATGTGGAAGTTCCTGATGCAGTGGCTGGATTGTTGGGGGAGTTTGTTGATGTGATGCCCCCAGAACTACCTAAGACCCTTCCACCAAGGCGTGCTGTTGATCATAGAATCGAATTGATTCCTGGATCAAAGCCTCCTTCGAAGGCTCCTTACAGAATGTCCCCAATGGAGTTGGCTGAAATGAGGAAGCAGTTGACAGAATTGCTTGATGCAGGATACGTTCAGCCCTCCAAGGCTCCTTATGGTGCCCCTGTGCTGTTCCAGAAGAAGCATGATGGCTCATTGCGGATGTGTGTGGATTATAGGGCCTTGAACAAGGTGACTGTGAAGAACAAATATCCAGTTCCTTTGATTCAAGACCTCTTCGACAGATTGAGCAAAGCTGTGTACTTCACAAAGCTGGACTTGAGGTCAGGATATTGGCAAGTGAGGATTGCTGAAGGGGATGAGCCTAAGACTACTTGTGTGACCCGGTATGGCTCTTATGAGTTTTTAGTTATGCCTTTTGGTTTAACAAATGCCCCTGCTACATTCTGTAATTTGATGAATGATGTCTTTTATGAGTATGTGGATCGCTTTGTTGTGGTTTATTTGGATGACATAGTGATTTATAGTGAATCCTTGGAGGATCACTTGGAACACCTTAGGAAGGTGCTGTCCAAATTGAGGGAACATCAGTTGTTTGTTAAGAAAGAGAAGTGTGAGTTTGCCCAACAAGAGATTATGTTCCTGGGGCATAGAATCAGCAAAGGGATGGTGATGATGGATGAGGGGAAGGTGCAAGCTATCCTTGATTGGCCTTCACCAAGCAAAGTGACTGAATTAAGATCTTTTCTTGGTTTGGCTAATTACTATAGAAAGTTCATTCAAGGATATTCCAAGAAGGTTGCCCCTCTCACAGATTTGCTGAAGAAGGACAAGAAATGGGTATGGACAGATGCATGTCAAGGAGCGTTTGACAAGTTGAAGGTGGCTGTATCTAGTGAACCTGTGCTGCGTCTGCCAGACTTTGGGTTACCCTTTGAAGTCCATACTGATGCTTCTGACAAAGCAATTGGTGGTGTTCTAGTGCAAGAAAAGCATCCTGTTGCATACGAGAGCAGGAAGCTAAATGAGGCAGAACAGAAGTGTTCAGCCCATGAAAAGGAGATGATTGCAGTGATCCATTGTTTGTTGGCATGGCGTGTGTATCTGCTAGGACCAAAGTTTGTGGTGAAAACAGACAATGTGGCTAATACCTTCTTTAACACACAAAAGAAGTTGTCACCAAAGCAAGCTAGGTGGCAAGAGTTACTGCAAGAATATGATTTTGTGTGGGAGCACAAACCAGGCAAGCACAATGAAGTAGCTGATGCACTTAGTCGTAAACAAGTGCAAGAATATGTGGCTGCCTTGACTAGAGTGGAGTCAGATTTTGTGGATAGGATCAGGGAAAGTGCTAAGCTTGATGCTACCTAT
>NW_022155278.1:0-12451 GCF_001633185.2 Quercus lobata | reverse complement strand
CATACTCGACCCGGGCTAGAAAATTCTGAAAAAAAATAGTTAAAAAATTCAAAAAATTATAAAACCTCTTTCTGGCATTATTTTTATCCAAAACGGGATCAGATGGGACGAAAAAAAGAAACCAATATTTTAGCCCCGAATTCCGTTCCTAATCGACACGGGCAAGAAAATTCTGAGAAAAAGAGTAAAAAGATTCAAAAAATTATAAAACCTCTTCCCGACATTATTTTTAGCAAAAACGGGATGAGGTAGGCTGAAAAAGTGAGAAAAAATTTTAGTCCCGAATTCTGTTCATACTCGACCCAGGCTAGAAAATTCCGAAAAAAATAGTTAAAATATTCTAAAAATTGTAAAACGTCTTCCCGGCATTACTTTTAGAGAAAACGGGATGAGATAGGCCGAAAAAGTGAAACAAAATTTTATTCCTGAACTCTGTTCATACTCGACACTAGCAAGAAAATTCCGACAAAAATAGTAAAAAAATTCAAAAAAATTATAAAACCTCCTCCCGGCATTATTTTTAGCCAAAACGGGACGAGATAGGCCGAAAAAGAGAAAACAAAATTTTAGTCCCGAATTCCATTCATGCACGACCCAGGCAAGAAAATTCCGATAAAAATAGTAAAAAAATTCAAAAAACTATAAAACCACTTCCCGGCATTATTTTTAGCCAAAACGGGATGCGATAGGCCGAAAAAGAGAAAACAAAATTTTTGTCCCAAATTCCATTCATACTGGATCCAGGAAACAAAATTCAGAAAAAACTAGTAAAAAAATTCAAAAAATTATAAAACCTCTTCCCGGCATTATTTTTAGCCAAAACGGGACGAGATAGGCCGAAAAAGAGAAAACAAAATTTTAGTCCCGAATTCCGTTCATACACGACCCGGGCATGAAAATTCAGAAAAAAATAGTAAAAAAATTCAAAAAATTATAAAACCTCTTCCCGGCATTATTTTTAGCCAAAACAGGACGAGATAGGCCGAAAAAGAGAAAACAAAATTTTAGTCCCGTATTCCGTTTATACACGACCCAGGCAAGAAAATTCCGAAAAAAATAGTAAAAAAATTCAAAAAATTATAAAACCTCTTTCTGGCATTATTTTTATCCAAAATGGGATGAGATGGGCCGAAAAAAAAAGAAAACAAAATTTTAGTCCCCAATTCCGTTCATACTCAACACGGGCAAGAAAATTCCGAGAAAAATAGTAAAAAGATTCAAAAAATTATAAAACCTCTTCCCGACATTATTTTTAGCAAAAACGGGATGAGGTAAGCTGAAATAGAGAGCACAAAATTTTAGTCCCGAATTCCGTTTATACTCGACCCGGACAAGAAAATTCCGAAAAAAATAGTAAAAAAATTCAAAAAATTATAAAACCTCTTTCTGGCATTATTTTTATCCAAAACGGGATGAGATGGGCCGAAAAAAAGAAAAAAAAATTTTAGTCCCGAATTCCGTTCATACTCGACACGGGCAAGAAAATTCCGAGAAAAATAGTAAAAAGATTCAAAAAATTATAAAACCTCTTCCCGACATTATTTTTAGCAAAAACGGGATGAGGTATGTTGAAAAAGTGACCACAAAATTTTAGTCCCGAATTCCGTTCATACTCGACCCGGGCTTGAAAATTCCGAACAAAATAGTTAAAAAATTCAAAAAAATTATAAAACCTCCTCCCGACATTATTTTTAGCCAAAACGGGACGAGATAGGCCGAAAAAGAGAAAACAAAATTTTAGTCCCGAATTCCGTTCATGCACGACCCAGGCAAGAAAATTCCGATAAAAATAGTAAAAAAATTCAAAAAACTATAAAACCACTTCCCGGCATTATTTTAGCCAAAAACGTGATGCGAATAGGGCGAAAGAGAAACAAATTTTTGTCCCAAATTCCGATTCATACTGGATCCGGGAAAAAAATTCAGAAAAAAACTAGTAAAAAAATTCAAAAAATTATAAAACCTCTTCCCGGCATTATTTTTAGCCAAAACGGGACGAGATAGGCCGAAAAAGAGAAAACAAAATTTTAGTCCCGAATTCCGTTTATACACGACCCGGGCAAGAAAATTCCGAAAAAAATAGTAAAAAAATTCAAAAAATTATAAAACCTCTATCTGGCATTATTTTTATCCAAAACGGGATGAGATGGGCCGAAAAAAAGAAAACAAAATTTTGGTCCCGAATTCCGTTCATACTCGACACGGGCAAGAAAATTCCGAGAAAAATAGTAAAAAGATTCAAAAAATTATAAAACCTCTTCCCGACATTATTTTTAGCAAAAACGGGATGAGGTAGGCTGAAAAAGTGACCACAAAATTTTAGTCCCGAATTCCGTTCATACTCGACCCGGGCTTGAAAATTCCGAACAAAATAGTTAAAAAATTAAAAAAATTATAAAACCTCTTTCTGGCATTATTTTTATCCAAAACGGGATGAGATGGGACCGAAAAAAAAAGAAAACAAAATTTTAGACCCGAATTCCGTTCATACTCGACACGGGCAAGAAAATTCCGAGAAAAATAGTAAAAAGATTCAAAAAATTATAAAACCTCTTCCCGACATTATTTTTAGCAAAAACGGGATGAGGTAGGATGAAAAAGTGAGCACAAAATTTTAGTCCCGAATTCCGTTGATACTCGACCCGGGCTAGAAAATTCTGAAAAAAAATAGTTAAAAAATTCTAAAAATTATAAAACCTCTTTCTGGCATTATTTTTATCTAAAACGGGATCAGATGGGACGAAAAAAAGAAACCAATATTTTAGTCCCGAATTCCGTTCATAATCGACACGGGCAAGAAAATTCTGAGAAAAAGAGTAAAAAGATTCAAAAAATTATAAAACCTCTTCCCGACATTATTTTTAGCAAAAACGGGATGAGGTAGGCTGAAAAAGTGAGAAAAAATTTTAGTCCCGAATTCTGTTCATACTCGACCCGGGCTAGAAAATTCCGAAAAAAATAGTTAAAATATTCAGAAAATAGTAAAACGTCTTCCCGGCATTACTTTTAGAGAAAACGGGATGAGATAGGCCGAAAAAGTGAAACAAAATTTTATTCCTGAACTCTGTTCATACTCGACACTGGCAAGAAAATTCCGACAAAAATAGTAAAAAAATTCAAAAAAATTATAAAACCTCCTCCCGGCATTATTTTTAGCCAAAACGGGATGAGATAGGCCGAAAAAGAGAAAACAAAATTTTAGTCCCGAATTCCGTTCATGCACGACCCAGGCAAGAAAATTCCGATAAAAATAGTAAAAAAATTCAAAAAACTACAAAACCACTTCCCGGCATTATTTTTAGCCAAAACGGGATGCGATAGGCCGAAAAAGAGAAAACAAAATTTTTGTCCCAAATTCCATTCATACTGGATCCGGGAAACAAAATTTAGAAAAAACTAGTAAAAAAATTCAAAAAATTATAAAACCTCTTCCCGGCATTATTTTTAGCCAAAACGGGACGAGATAGGCCGAAAAAGAGAAAACAAAATTTTAGTCCCGAATTCCGTTCATACACGACCCGGGCATGAAAATTCAGAAAAAAATAGTAAAAAAATTCAAAAAATTATAAAACCTCTTCCCGGCATTATTTTTAGCAAACAGGACGAGATAGCCGAAAAAAGAGGGGAAAACCCCAAAAAAAATTTAGGGGGGTCCCCGGTATTTCCGGTTTACACGAACACCGGGCATGAAAACAGAAAAAAATAGTAAAAAAAAATTCAAAAATTTAGAAAACCTCTTCCCGGCATTATTTTTAGCAAAAACGGGATTTGAGTAAGCTGAAATAGAGAGCACAAATTTTAGTCCCGATTCCGTTTATACTCGACCCGGGCAAGAAAATTTCCGAAAAAAATAGTAAAAAAATTTCAAAAAATTATAAAACCTCTATCTGGCATTATTTTTATACAAAACGGGATGAGATGGGCCGAAAAAAAGAAAACAAAATTTTGGTCCCGAATTCCGTTCATACTCGACACGGGCATGAAAATTCCGAGAAAAATAGTAAAAAGATTCAAAAAATTATAAAACCTCTTCCCGACATTATTTTTAGTAAAAACGGGATGAGGTAGGCTGAAAAAGTGACCACAAAATTTTAGTCCCGAATTCCATTCATACTCGACCCGGGCTTGAAAATTCCGAACAAAATAGTTAAAAAATTATAAAAATTATAAAACCACTTTCTGGCATTATTTTTATCCAAAACGGGATGAGATGGGGCCGAAAAAAAAAGAAAACAAAATTTTAGACCCGAATTCCGTTCATACTCGACACGGGCAAGAAAATTCCGAGAAAAATAGTAAAAAGATTCAAAAAATTATAAAACCTCTTCCCCACATTATTTTTAGCAAAAACGGGATGAGGTAGGCTGAAAAAGTGAGCACAAAATTTTAGTCCCGAATTCCGTTCATACTCGACCCGGGCTAGAAAATTCTGAAAAAAAATAGTTAAAAAATTCAAAAAATTATAAAACCTCTTTCTGGCATTATTTTTATCCAAAACGGGATCAGATGGGACGAAAAAAAGAAACCAATATTTTAGTCCCGAATTCTGTTCATAATCGACACGGGCAAGAAAATTCTGAGAAAAAGAGTAAAAAGATTCAAAAAATTAAAAAACCTCTTCCCGACATTATTTTTAGCAAAAACGGGATGAGGTAGGCTGAAAAAGTGAGAAAAAATTTTAGTCCCGAATTCTGTTCATACTCGACCCGGGCTAGAAAATTCCGAAAAAATAGTTAAAATATTCAAAAAATTGTAAAACGTCTTCCCGGCATTACTTTTAGAGAATACGGGTTGAGATAGGCCGAAAAAGTGAAACAAAATTTTATTCCTGAACTCTGTTCATACTCGACACTGGCAAGAAAATTCCGACAAAAATAGTAAAAAAATTCAAAAAAATTATAAAACCTCCTCCCGGCATTATTTTTAGCCAAAACGGGACGAGATAGGCTGAAAAAAAGAAAACAAAATTTTAGTCCCGAATTCCGTTCATGCACGACCCAGGCAAGAAAATTCCGATAAAAATAGTAAAAAAATTCAAAAAACTATAAAACCACTTCCCTGCATTATTTATAGCCAAAACGGGATGCGATAGGCCGAAAAAGAGAAAACAAAATTTTTGTCCCAAATTCCATTCATACTGGATCCGGGAAACAAAATTCAGAAAAAACTAGTAAAAAATTCAAAAAATTATAAAACCTCTTCCCGGCATTATTTTTAGGCAAAACGGGACGAGATAGGCCGAAAAAGAGAAAACAAAATTTTAGTCCCGAATTCCGTTCATACACGACCCGGGCATGAAAATTCAGAAAAAAATAGTAAAAAAATTCAAAAAATTATAAAACCTTTTCCCGGCATTATTTTTAGCCAAAACGGGACGAGATAGGCCGAAAAAGAGAAAACAAAATTTTAGTCCCGTATTCCGTTTATACACGACCCGGGCAAGAAAATTCCGAAAAAAATAGTAAAAAAATTCAAAAAATCATAAAACCTCTTTCTGGCATTATTTTTATCCAAAACGGGATGAGATGGGCCGAAAAAAAAAAGAAAACAAAATTTTAGTCCCCAATTCCGTTCATACTCAACACGGGCAAGAAAATTCCGAGAAAAATAGTAAAAAGAGTCAAAAAATTATAAATCCTCTTCCCGACATTATTTTTAGCAAAAACGGGATGAGGTAAGCTGAAATAGAGAGCACAAAATTTTAGTCCCGAATTCCGTTTATACTCGACCCGGGCAAGAAAATTCCGAAAAAAATAGTAAAAAAATTCAAAAAATTATAAAACCTCTTTCTGGCATTATTTTAATCCAAAACGGGATGAGATGGCCGAAAAAAAGAAAAAAAAATTTTCGTCCCGAATTTCCGTTTCATACTCGACACGGTGCAAGAAAAATTCCCCGAGAAAAAAATAGTAAAAAGATTCAAAAAATTATAAAACCTCTTCCCGACATTATTTTTAGCAAAAACGGGATGAGGTAGGCTGAAAAAGTGACCACAAAATTTTAGTCCCGAATTCCGTTCATACTCGACCCGGGCTTGAAAATTCCGAACAAAATAGTTAAAAAATTCAAAAAATTATAAAACCTCTTTCTGGCATTATTTTTATCCACAACGGGATGAGATGGGGCCGAAAAAAAAAGAAAACAAAATTTTAGACCCGAATTCCGTTCATACTCGACGCGGGCAAGAAAATTCCGAGAAAAATAGTAAAAAGATTCAAAAAATTATAAAACCTCTTCCCGACATTATTTTTAGCAAAAACGGGATGAGGTAGGCTGAAAAAGTGAGCACAAAATTTTAGTCCCGAATTCCGTTCATACTCGACCCGGGCTAGAAAATTCTGAAAAAAAATAGTTAAAAAATTCAAAAAATTATAAAACCTCTTTCTGGCATTATTTTTATCCAAAACGGGATCAGATGGGACGAAAAAAAGAAACCAATATTTTAGTCCCGAATTCCGTTCATAATCGACACGGGCAAGAAAATTCTGAGAAAAAGATTAAAAAGATTCAAAAAATTATAAAACCTCTTCCCGACATTATTTTTAGCAAAAACGGGATGAGGTAGGCTGAAAAAGTGAGCACAAAATTTTAGTCCCGAATTCCGATCATACTCGACCCGGGCTAGAAAATTCTGAAAAAAAATAGTTAAAAAATTCAAAAAATTATAAAACCTCTTTCTGGCATTATTTTTATCCAAAACGGGATCAGATGGGCCGAAAAAAAGAAAAAAAAATTTTAGTCCCGAATTCCGTTCATACTCGACACGGGCAAGAAAATTCCGAGAAAAATAGTAAAAAAATTCAAAAAATTATAAAACCTCTTTCTGGCATTATTTTTATCCAAAACGGGATGAGATGGGCCGAAAAAAAGAAAAAAAAATTTTAGTCCCGAATTCCGTACATACTCGACACGGGCAAGAAAATTCCGAGAAAAATAGTAAAAAAATTCAAAAAATTATAAAACCTCTTCCCGGCATTATTTTTAGCCAAAAAGGGATGAGATTGGCTGACAAAGTGACCACAAAATTTTAGTCCCGAATTCCGTTCATACTACACCCAGGAAAGAAAATTCCGAAAAAAATAGTAAAAAAATTCAAAAAATTATAATACCTCTTCCGGACATTATTTTTAGCCAAAGCGGGACGAGATAGGCCGAAAAAGAGAAAACAAAATTTTAGTCCCGAATTCCGTTTATACACGACCCGGGAAAGAAAATTCCGAAAAAAATAGTAAAAAAATTCAAAAAATTATAAAACCACTTTTTGGTATTATTTTTATCCAAAACGGGATGAGATGGTCTGAAAAAAAAAAAAGAAAACAAAAGTTTAGTCCCGAATTCCGTTCATACTCGACACGGGCAAGAAAATTCCGAGAAAAATAGTAAAAAAATTCAAAAAATTATAAAACCTCTTCCCGACATTATTTTTAGCAAAAACGGGATGAGGTAGGCTGAAAAAGTGAGTACAAAATTTTTTTCCCGAATTCCGTTCATACTCGACCCGGGCTAGAAAATTTCGAAAAAAATAGTTAAAAAATTCAAAAAATTGTAAAACCACTTCCCGGCATTACTTTTAGAGAAAACGGGATGAGATAGGCCGAAAAAGTGAAACAAAATTTTATTTCAGAACTCCGTTCATACTCGACACTAGCAAGAAAATTCCGACAAAAACAGTAAAAAAATTCAAAAAAATTATAAAACCACCTCCCGGCATTATTTTTAGCCAAAAAGGGATGAGATTGGCCGACAAAGTGACCACAAAATTTTAGTCCCGAATTCCGTTCATACTAGACCCGGGAAACAAAATTCAGAAAAAAATAGTAAAAAGATTCAAAAAATTATAAAACCTCTTCCCGGCATTATTTTTAGCCAAAACGGGATGAGGTAGGCTGAAAAAGTGACCACAAAATTTTAGTCCCGAATTCCGTTCATACTCGACCCTGGCTTGAAAATTCCAAACAAAAAAGTTAAAAAATTAAAAAAATTATAAAACCTCTTTCTGGCATTATTTTTATCCAAAACGGGATGAGATGGTCTGAAAAAAAAAAAGAAAACATAATTTTAGACCCGAATTCCGTTCATACTCGACACGGGCAAGAAAATTCCGAGAAAAATAGTAAAAAGATTCAAAAAATTATAAAACCTCTTCCCGACATTATTTTTAGCAAAAACGGGATGAGGTAGGCTGAAAAAGTGAGCACAAAATTTTTTTCCCGAATTCCGTTCATACTCGACCCGGGCTAGAAAATTTCGAAAAAAATAGTTAAAAAATTCAAAAAATTGTAAAACCTCTCCCCGGCATTACTTTTAGAGAAAACGGGATGAGATAGGCCGAAAAAGTGAAACAAAATTTTATTTCAGAACTCCGTTCATACTCGAAACTAGCAAGAAAATTTCGACAAAAACAGTAAAAAAATTCAAAAAAATTATAAAACCTCCTCCCGGCATTATTTTTAGTCAAAAAGGGATGAGATTGGCCGACAAAGTGACCACAAAATTTTAGTCCCGAATTCCGTTCATACTAGACCCGGGAAACAAAATTCAGAAAAAAATAGTAAAAAAATTCAAAAAATTATAATACCTCTTCCCGGCATTATTTTTAGCCAAAACGGGACGAGATAGGCCGAAAAAGAGAAAACAAAATTTTAGTCCCGAATTCCGTTTATACACGACCCGGGCAAGAAAATTCCGAAAAAAATAGTAAAAAAATTCAAAAAATTATAAAACCTCTATCTGGCATTATTTTTATACAAAACGGGATGAGATGGGCCGAAAAAAAGAAAACAAAATTTTGGTCCCGAATTCCGTTCATACTCGACACGGGCAAGAAAATTCCGAGAAAAATAGTAAAAAGATTCAAAAAATTATAAAACCTCTTCCCGACATTGTTTTTAGCAAAAACGGGATGAGGTAGGCTGAAAAAGTGACCACAAAATTTTAGTCCCGAATTCCGTTCATACTCGACCCTGGCTTGAAAATTCCGAACAAAATAGTTAAAAAATTAAAAAAATTATAAAACCTCTTTCTGGCATTATTTTTATCCAAAACGGGATGAGATGGGGCCGAAAAAAAAAGAAAACAAAATTTTAGACCCGAATTCCGTTCATACTCGACACGGGCAAGAAAATTCCGAGAAAAATAGTAAAAAGATTCAAAAAATTATAAAACCTCTTCCCGACATTATTTTTAGCAAAAACGGGATGAGGTAGGCTGAAAAAGTGAGCACAAAATTTTAGTCCCGAATTCCGTTCATACTCGACCCGGGCTAGAAAATTCTGAAAAAAAATAGTTAAAAAATTCAAAAAATTATAAAACCTCTTTCTGGCATTATTTTTATCCAAAACGGGATCAGATGGGACGAAAAAAAGAAACCAATATTTTAGTCCCGAATTCCGTTCATAATCGACACGGGCAAGAAAATTCTGAGAAAAAGATTAAAAAGATTCAAAAAATTATAAAACCTCTTCCCGACATTATTTTTAGCAAAAACGGGATGAGGTAGGCTGAAAAAGTGAGAAAAAATTTTAGTCCCGAATTCTGTTCATACTCGACCCGGGCTAGAAAATTCCGAAAAAAATAGTTAAAATATTCAAAAAATTGTAAAACGTCTTCCCGGCATTACTTTTAGAGAAAACGGGATGAGATAGGCCGAAAAAGTGAAACAAAATTTTATTCCTGAACTCTGTTCATACTCGACACTGGCAAGAAAATTCCGACAAAAATAGTAAAAAAATTCAAAAAATTTATAAAACCTCCTCCCGGCATTATTTTTAGCCAAAACGGGACGAGATAGGCCGAAAAAGAGAAAACAAAATTTTAGTCCCGAATTCCGTTCATGCACGACCCAGGCAAGAAAATTCCGATAAAAATAGTAAAAAAATTCAAAAAATTATAAAACCTCTTCCCGGCATTATTTTTAGCCAAAACGGGACGAGATAGGCCGAAAAAGAGAAAACAAAATTTTAGTCCCGAATTCCGTTCATACACGACCCGGGCATGAAAATTCAGAAAAAAATAGGAAAAAAATTCAAAAAATTATAAAACCTCTTCCCGGCATTATTTTTAGCCAAAACGGGACGAGATAGGCCGAAAAAGAGAAAACAAAATTTTAGTCCCGTATTCCGTTTATACACGACCCGGGCAAGAAAATTCCAAAAAAAATAGTAAAAAAATTCAAAAAATTATAAAACCTCTTTCTGGCATTATTTTTATCCAAAACGGGATGAGATGGGCCGAAAAAAAAAAGAAAACAAAAATTTAGTCCCCAATTCCGTTCATACTCAACACGGGCAAGAAAATTCCGAGAAAAATAGTAAAAAGATTCAAAAAATTATAAAACCTCTTCCCGACATTATTTTTAGCAAAAACGGGATGAGGTAAGCTGAAATAGAGAGCACAAAATTTTAGTCCCGAATTCCGTTTATACTCGATCCGGGCAAGAAAATTCCGAAAAAAATAGTAAAAAAATTCAAAAAATTATAAAACCTCTTTCTGGCATTATTTTTATCCAAAACGGGATGAGATGGGCCGACAAAGTGACCACAAAATTTTAGTCCCGAATTCCGTTCATACTACACCCAGGAAAGAAAATTCCGAAAAAAATAGTAAAAAAATTCAAAAAATTATAATACCTCTTCCCGACATTATTTTTAGCCAAAGCGGGACGAGATAGGCCGAAAAAGAGAAAACAAAATTTTAGTCCCGAATTCCGTTTATACAAGACCCGGGAAAGAAAATTCCGAAAAAAATAGTAAAAAAATTCAAAAAATTATAAAACCACTTTTTGGTATTATTTTTATCCAAAACGGGATGAGATGGTCTGAAAAAAAAAAAAAGAAAACAAAATTTTAGTCCCGAATTCCGTTCATACTCGACACGGGCAAGAAAATTCCGAGAAAAATAGTAAAAAGATTCAAAAAATTATAAAACCTCTTCCCGACATTATTTTTAGCAAAAACGGGATGAGGTAGGCTGAAAAAGTGAGCAAAAAATTTTTTTCCCGAATTCCGTTCATACTCGACCCGGGCTAGAAAATTTCGAAAAAAATAGTTAAAAAATTCAAAAAATTGTAAAACCTCTTCCCGGCATTACTTTTAGAGAAAACGGGATGAGATAGGCCGAAAATGTGAAACAAAATTTTATTTCAGAACTCCGTTCATACTCGAAACTAGCAAGAAAATTCCGACAAAAACAGTAAAAAAATTCAAAAAAATTATAAAACCTCCTCCCGGCATTATTTTTAGCCAAAAAGGGATGAGATTGGCCGACAAAGTGACCACAAAATTTTAGTCCCGAATTCCGTTCATACTAGACCCGGGAAGCAAAATTCAGAAAAAAATAGTAAAAAAATTCAACAAATTATAATACCTCTTCCCGGCATTATTTTTAGCCAAAACGGGACGAGATAGGCCGAAAAAGAGAAAACAAAATTTTAGTCCCGAATTCCGTTTATACACGACCCGGGCAAGAAAATTCCGAAAAAAATAGTAAAAAAATTCAAAAAATTATAAAACCTCTATCTGGCATTATTTTTATCCAAAACGTGATGAGATGGGCCGAAAAAAAGAAAACAAAATTTTGGTCCCGAATTCCGTTCATACTCGACACGGGCAAGAAAATTCCGAGAAAAATAGTAAAAAGATTCAAAAAATTATAAAACCTCTTCCCGACATTATTTTTAGCAAAAACGGGATGAGGTAGGCTGAAAAAGTGACCACAAAATTTTAGTCCCGAATTCCGTTCATACTCGACCCTGGCTTGAAAATTCCGAACAAAATAGTTAAAAAATTAAAAAAATTATAAAACCTCTTTCTGGCGTTATTTTTATCCAAAACGGGATTAGATGGGGCCGAAAAAAAAAAGAAAACATAATTTTAGACCCGAATTCCGTTCATACTCGACACGGGCAAGAAAATTCCGAGAAAAATAGTAAAAAGATTCAAAAAATTATAAAACCTCTTCCCGACATTATTTTTAGCAAAAACGGGATAAGGTAGGCTGAAAAAGTGAGCACAAAATTTTAGTCCCGAATTCCGTTCATACACGACCCGGGCAAGAAAATTCAGAAAAAAATAGTAAAAAAATTCAAAAAATTATAAAACCTCTTCCCGGCATTACTTTTAGAGAAAACGGAATGAGATAGGCCGAAAAAGGGAAACAAAATTTATTTCAGAACTCCGTTCATACTCGACACTGGCAAGAAAATTATGACAAAAACAGTAAAAAAATTCAAAAAATTTATAAAACCTCCTCCCGGCATTATTTTGGGCCAAAAAGGGATGAGATTGGCCGACAAGGTGACCATAAAATTTTAGTCCCGAATTCCGTTCATACTAGACTCGGGAAACAAAATTCAGAAAAAAATAGTAAAAAAATTCAAAAAATTATAAAACCTCTTCCCGCATTATTTTTAGCCAAAACGGGACGAGATAGGCCGAAAAAGAGAAAACAAAAT
>NW_022155277.1:0-12458 GCF_001633185.2 Quercus lobata | reverse complement strand
TTTTTTAATTTTTAGAATTTCATTGCATTTATTTTTTGAATTTTCTAGCTCGGGTTGAGTTCGAACGGATAGGAAGGAAATTATTTTTGTTCCCAATTTTTCGGCCTCTCCTGACCCGTTTCGTCTTGAAATGATGCCTGGATGATGTTTTTCAATTTTTAAAATTTTTTTGCATTTATTTTAGAATTTTCGAACTCGGGCCGGTTTCGAAGGGGTAGGAAGGAAATTATTTTTGTTCTCTATTTTTCGGCCTATCCTGGCCCGTATGGTCTTAAAATGAACCCTAGGTGATGTTTTTTAATTTTTAGAATTTCTTTGCATTTATTTTTTGAATTTTCTAGCTCGGGTCGGGTTCGAACGGATAGGAAGGAAATTATTTTTGTTCTCAATTTTTCGGCCTCTCCTGACCCGATTCATCTTGAAATGAAGCCTGGATGATATTTTTTTAATTTTTAGAATTTCTTTGCATTTATTTTTTGAATTTTCTAGCTCGGGTCGGGTTCGAACGGATAGGAAGGAAATTATTTTTGTTCTCAATTTTTCGGCCTCTCCTGACCCGATTCGTCTTGAAATGAAGCCTGGATGATATTTTTTAATTTTTAAAATTTTTTTGCATTTATTTTTGAATTTTCTAACTCGTGTCGGGTTCAAACGGATAGGAAGGAAATTTTTTTCGTCCTCGATTTATCGGTCTGTGCTGACCCGTTTCGTCTTGAAATGAAGCCTGGATGATGTTTTTTGATTTTCAAAATTTTTTTGCATTTATTTTTTGAATTTTGTTGCTCGTGTCGGGTTAGAACGGAGAGGAAGGAAATTATTTTTGTTCTCAATTTTCAGCTATACTGGCCCGTATTGTCTTGAAAGAACCCTGGATGATGTTTTTTTAAAATTTTTGAATTTTTTTGCGATTTATTTTTTGAATTTTTCTAGCTCGGTCGGGTTCGAACGGGAGGAGGAAATTATTGTTGTTCTCAATTTTTCGACCTTTCCAGCTGTTTGTCTGAAAATGAAAGCCTGGATGTTGTTTTTTTAATTTTTTAGAAAATTTTTGCATTATTTTGAAATTTTTCGAACTCTGGAGCCGGTTTCGAACGGGTGGGAAGAAATTATTTTGTTCTCTATTTTGAGCTATCTGGCACTCGTATTGTTCTGACAAATAATCCCATGAATATGTTTTTTTAATTTTAGATTTTTGATTTATTTTTTGAATTTTCTGCTCGGGTCGGGTTCGAACGGAGAGAGGAAATTTTTTGGTTCTCATTTTCGGGCCTTCCTGACTCTGTTTCGTCTTGAAATGAAGCCTGGATTTGTTTTAATTTTAAAATTTTTTTGCATTTATTTAGAATTTTGAACTCGGGCCGGTTTCGAACGGGTAGGAAGGAAATTATTTTTGTTCTCTATTTTCGGCCTATCCTGGCCCGTATGGTCTTGAAATGAACCCTGGATGATGTTTTTTAATTTTTAGAATTTTTTTGCATTTATTTTTTGAATTTTCTAGCTCGGGTCGGGTTCGAACGGATAGGAAGGAAATTATTTTTGTTCTCATTTTTCGGCCTGTCCTGACCCGTTTCGTCTTGAAATGAAGCCTGGATGATGTTTTTCAATTTTTAAAATTTTTTTGCATTTATTTTAGAATTTTCGAACTTGGGCCGGTTTCGAACGGGTAGGAAGGAAATTATTTTTGTTCTCTATTTTTCGGCCTATCCTGGCCCGTATGGCCTTGAAATGAACCCTGGGTGATGTTTTTTAATTTTTAGAATTTCATTGCATTTATTTTTTGAATTTTCTAGCTCGGGTTGAGTTCGAACGGATAGGAAGGAAATTATTTTTGTTCCCAATTTTTTGGCCTCTCCTGACCCGTTTCGTCTTGAAATGAAGCCTGGAAGATATTTTTTAATTTTTAACATTTTTTTGCATTTATTTTTGAATTTTCTGACTCGTGTCGGGTTCGAACGGATAGGAAGGAAATTATTTTTGTTCTCATTTTTTGGGTCTGTCCTGACCCGTTTCGTCTTGAAATGAAGCGGGTTGGAAGGAAATTATTTTTGTTCTCAATTTTTCGGTCTGTCCTGACCCGTTTCGTCTTGAAATGAAGCCTGGATGATGTTTTTTAATTTTTAAAATTTTTTTGCATTTATTTTCGAATTTTCTAACTCGGGCCGGATTCGAACGGGTAGGAAGGAAATTATTTTTGTTCTCTATTTTTCAGCCTATCCTGGCCTGTATGGTCTTGAAATGAACCCTGGATGATATTTTTTAATTTTTAGAATTTTTTTGCATTTATTTTTTGAATTTTCTAGCTCGGGTCGGGTTCGAACGGATAGGAAGGAAATTATTTTTGTTCTAATTTTTTCGGCCTATCCTGACCCGTTTCGTCTTGAAATGATGCCTGGAGGATGTTTTTCAATTTTTAAAATTTTTTTGCATTTATTATAGAATTTTCGAACTCGGGCCGGTTTCGAACGGGTAGGAAGGAAATTATTTGTGTTCTCTATTTTTCGGCCTATCCTGGCCCGTATGGCCTTAAAATGAACCCTGGATGATGTTTTTTAATTTTTAGAATTTCATTGCATTTATTTTTTGAATTTTCTAGCTCGGGTTGAGTTCGAACGGATAGGAAGGAAATTATTTTTGTTCCCAATTTTTCGGCCTCTCCTGACCCGTTTCGTCTTGAAATGAAGCCTGGAAGATATTTTTTAATTTTTAACATTTTTTTGCATTTATTTTTGAATTTTCTGACTCGTGTCGGGTTCGAACGGATAGGAAGGAAATTATTTTTGTTCTCATTTTTTGGGCCTGTCCTGACCCGTTTCGTCTTGAAATGATGCCTGGATAATGTTTTTCAATTTTTAAAATTTTTTTGCATTTATTTTAGAATTTTCTAACTCGGGCCGGGTTCGAACGGGTAAGAAGGAAATTATTTTTGTTCTCAATTTTTCGGTCTGTCCTGACCCGTTTCGTCTTGAAATGATGCCTGGATAATGTTTTTCAATTTTTAAAATTTTTTTGCATTTATTTTAGAATTTTCTAACTCGGGCGGGTTCGAACGGGTTGGAAGGAAATTATTTTTGTTCTCAATTTTTCGGTCTGTCCTGAACCGTTTCGTCTTGAAATGAAGCCTGGATGAAATGTTTTTTAATTTTTAAAATTTTTGCATTTATTTCGAATTTTCTAACTCGGGCCGGATTCGAACGGGTAGGAAGGAAATTATTTTTGTTCTCTATTTTCGGCCTATCCTGGCCCTCTATGGTCTTGAAATGAACCCTGGATGATGTTTTTAATTTTTAGAATTTTTTTGCATTTATTTTTTGAATTTTCTAGCTCGGGTCGGGTTCGAACGGATAGGAAGGAAATTATTTTTGTTCTCATTTTTTCGGCCTATCCTGACCCGTTTCGTCTTGAAATGATGCCTGGATGATGTTTTTCAATTTTTAAAATTTTTTTGCATTTATTTTAGAATTTTCGAACTCGGCCGGTTTCGAACGGGTAGGAAGGAAATTATTTTTGTTCTCTATTTTTCGGCCTATCCTGGCCCGTATGGCCTTAAAATGAACCCTGGGTGATGTTTTTTAATTTTTAGAATTTCATTGCATTTATTTTTTGAATTTTCTAGCTCGGGTTGAGTTCGAACGGATAGGAAGGAAATTATTTTTGTTCCCAATTTTTCGGCCTCTCCCGACCCGTTTTGTCTTGAAATGAAGCCTGGAAGATATTTTTTAATTTTTAACATTTTTTTGCATTTATTTTTGAATTTTCTGACTCGTGTCGGGTTCGAACGGATAGGAAGGAAATTATTTTTGTTCTCATTTTTTGGGCCTGTCCTGACCCGTTTCGTCTTGAAATGATGCCTGGATAATGTTTTTCAATTTTTAAAATTTTTTTGCATTTATTTTAGAATTTTCTAACTCGGGCCGGGTTCGAACGGGTAGGAAGGAAATTATTTTTGTTCTCAATTTTTCGGTCTGTCCTGACCCGTTTCGTCTTGAAATGAAGCCTGGATGATGTTTTTTAATTTTTAAAATTTTTTTGCATTTATTTTTGAATTTTCTAACTCGGGCCGGGTTCGAACGGGTAGGAAGGAAATTATTTTTGTTCTCTATTTTTCGGCCAATCCTGGCCTGTATGGTCTTGAAATGAACCCTGGATGATGTTTTTTAATTTTTAAAATTTTTTTGCATTTATTTTAGAATTTTGGAACTCGGGCCGGTTTCGAACGGGTTGGAAGGAAATTATTTTTGTTCTCTATTTTTCGGCCTATCCTGGCCCGTATGGTCTTAAAATGAACCCTGGGTGATGTTTTTTAATTTTTAGAATTTCTTTGCATTTATTTTTTGAATTTTCTAGCTCGGGTCGGGTTCGAACGGATAGGAAGGAAATTATTTTTGTTCTCAATTTTTCGGCCTCTCCTGACCCGATTCGTCTTGAAATGAAGCCGGGATGATATTTTTTAATTTTTAAAATTTTTTTGCATTTATTTTTGAATTTTCTAACTCGTGTCGGGTTCGAACGGATAGGAAGGAAATTTTTTCGTCCTCGATTTATCGGTCTGTGCTGACCCGTTTCGTCTTGAAATGAAGCCTGGATGATGTTTTTTGATTTTTAAAGTTTTTTTGCATTTATTTTTTGAATTTTGTTGCTCGTGTCGGGTTAGAACGGAGAGGAAGGAAATTGTTTTTGTTCTCAATTTTTCGGCCTGTCCTGACCCGTTTCGTCTAGAAATGAAGCCTGGATGATGTTTTTTAATTTTTAAAATTTTTTTGCATTTATTTTAGAATTTTCGAACTCGGGCCGGTTTCGAACGGGTTGGAAGGAAATTATTTTTGTTCGCTATTTTTCAGCCTATCCTGGCCCGTATTGTCTTGAAATGAACCCTGGATGATGTTTTTTAATTTTTAGAATTTTTTTGCATTTATTTTTTGAATTTTCTAGCTCGGGTCGGGTTCGAACGGAGAGGAAGGAAATTATTTTTGTTCTCAATTTTTCGACCTATCCTGACCCGTTTCGTCTTGAAATGATGCCTGGATGATGTTTTTCAATTTTTAAAATTTTTTTGCATTTATTTTAGAATTTTCGAACTCGGGCCGGTTTCGAAGGAGTAGGAAGGAAATTATTTTTGTTCTCTATTTTTCGGCCTATCCTGGCCCGTATGGCCTTAAAATTAACCCTGGTTGATGTTTTTTAATTTTTAGAATTTCATTGCATTTATTTTTTGAATTTTCTAGCTCGGGTCGGGTTCGAACGGATAGGAAGGAAATTTTTTTTGTCCTCGATTTATCGGTCTGTGCTGACCCGTTTCGTCTTGAAATGAAGCCTGGATGATGTTTTTTGATTTTTAAAATTTTTTTGCATTTATTTTTTGAATTTTGTAGCTCGTGTGGGGTTAGAACGGAGAGGAAGGAAATTATTTTTGTTCTCAATTTTTCAGCCTGTCCTGACCCGTTTCGTCTAGAAATGAAGCCTGGATGATGTTTTTTAATTTTTAAAATTTTTTTGCATTTATTTTAGAATTTTCGAACTCAGGCCGGTTTCGAACGGGTTGGAAGGAAAATTAAATTTTTGTTCCTTATTTTTCAGCCTATCCTAGGCCCGTATTGTTCCTTGAAATGAACCCGGATGATGTGTTTTCAATTTTTAGAAATTTTTTGCATTTATTTTTTGAATTTTCTAGCTCGGGTCGGGTTCGAACGGAGAGGAAGGAAATTATTTTTGTTCTCAATTTTTCGACCTGTCCTGACCTGTTTCGTCTTGAAATGAAGCCTGGACGTTGTTTTTTAATTTTTAAAATTTTTTTGCATTTATTTTAGAATTTTCGAATTCGGGCCGGTTTCGAACGGGTTGGAAGGAAATTATTTTTGTTCTCTATTTTTCGGCTTATCCTGGCCCGTATGGTCTTGAAATGAACCCTGGATGATGTTTTTTAATTTTTAGAATTTTTTTGCATTTATTTTTTGAATTTTCTAGCTCGGGTCGGGTTCGAACGGATAGGAAGGAAATTATTTTTGTTCTCATTTTTTCGGCCTATTCTGACCCGTTTCGTCTTGAAATGATGCCTGGATGATGTTTTTCAATTTTAAAAATTTTTTTACATTTATTTTAGAATTTTCGAACTCGGGCCGGTTTCGAACGGGTAGGAAGGAAATTATTTTTGTTCTCTATTTTTCGGCCTATCCTGGCCCGTATGGCCTTAAAATGAACCCTGGGTGATGTTTTTTAATTTTTAGAATTTCATTGCATTTATTTTTTGAATTTTCTAGCTCGGGTTGAGTTCGAACGGATAGGATGGAAATTATTTTTGTTCCCAATTTTTCGGCCTCTCCTGACCCGTTTCGTCTTGAAATGAAGCCTGGAAGATAATTTTTAATTTTTAACATTTTTTTGCATTTATTTTTGAATTTTCGAAATACTCGGGCCGTTTCTCGACGTAGGAAGAAATTATTTTTTCTCTATTTTCGACCCACCTGGCCCGTTATGGCGCTATAAAAGAACCCTGGTGATGTTTTTTAATTCTTTAGAATTTCATTGCATTATTTTTGAATTTCTAGCTCGGTTGAGTCAACGGATAGGAAGGAAATTATTTTTGTTCCCAATTTTTCCGGCTCTCCTGACCCGTTGTCGTCTTGGAAATGAAGCTGGAAGATATTTTAACTTTTTTAAACATTTTTGCATTATTTTTGAATTTTCTGACTTGTGTCGGTCCGAACGGGATAGGAAGAAATTAATGTTTCTCATTTTTTGGGCCGTCCTGACCCGTTTCGTCTTGAAATGAGCCTGGATGATGTTTTCAATTTTTAAAATTTTTTTGCCATTTATTTCGAATTTTCGTAACTCGGCGGTCAAACGGGTAGGAAGGAAAATAGATTTTGTTCTCAATTTTTTCGGTCGTCCTGACCCGTTCGCCTTGAAATGAAGCCTGGGATTGATGTTTTTAATTTTCTAAAAATTTTTTGCCATTTATTTTGAATTTGTCTAACCGGGACGGGTTCAACGGTAGGAAGAAATATTTTTGTTCTCTATGCTCGCCTTCCTGGCTTATGTCTTGAAAATGAACCCGGATGATGTTATTTAATTTTTAGAATTTTTTTGCATTTATTTTTGAATTTTCTAACTCGGGTCGGGTTCGAACGGATAGGAAGGAAATTTTTTTTGTTCACTATTTTTAGGCCTTTCTTGATCCGTTTCGTCTTGAAATGATGCGTGGATGATGTTATTTAATTTTTAGAATTTTTTTGCAGTTATTTTTTGAATTTTCTAACTCGGCTCGGATTCTAACGGATAGGAAGGAAATTTTTTTTGTTCTCTATTTTTAGGCCATTCCTGACCCGTTTCGTCTTGAAATGATGCCTGGATGATGTTTTGTAATTTTTAGAATGTTTTTGCATTTATGTTTTGAATTTTCTAACTCGGGCTCTGGTTCAAGCGGACAGGAAGGAAATTTTTTTTTGTTCTCTATTTTTAGGCCAATCCTGACCCGTTTCGTCCTGAATTGAAGCCTGGATGATGTTTTTTAATTTTTAGAATTTTTTTGCATTTATTTTTTGAATTTTCTAACTCGGCTCGGATTCGAACGGATAGGAAGCAAATTTTTTTTTTCTCTATTTTTCGGCCTTTCCCGACCCGTTTCGTCTTGAAATGTAAAGCCTGGATTTGATGGTTTTGTAATTTTTTGAATTTTTTGGCATTTATGTTTTTGAATTTTCTAACTCGGCTCGGGTTCGAACGGATAGGAAGGAAATTTTTTTTGTTCACTATTTTTCGGCCTTTCTTGCCCCGTTTCGACTTGAAATGAAGCCTGGATGATGCTATTTAATTTTTAGAATTTTTTTGCATTTATTTTTGAATTTTCTAACTCGGCTCGGGTTCGAGCGGACAGGAAGGAAATTTTTTTTGTTATCTATTTTTAGGCCATTCCTGACCCGTTTCGTCCTGAATTGAAGCCCGGATGATGTTTTTTAATTTTTAGAATTTTTTTGCATTTATTTTTTGAATTTTCTAACTCGGCTCGGAATCGAACGGATAGGAAGGAAATTTTTTTTGTTCTCTATTTTTCGGCTTTTCCTGTCCCGTTTCGTCTTGAAATGAAGCCTGGATGATGTTTTTAATTTTTAGAATTTTTTTGCGTTTATTTTGAATTTCTAACTCGGCTCGGATTTTCGAACGGATAGGAAGGAAAATTTTTTGTTCTCTAATTTTTGGCCTTTTCCTGTACCCGTTCGTCTTTGAAATGAAGCCTGGATGATGTTTTGTAATTTTTTAGAATGCATTTATGTTTTTGAATTTCTAACTCGGCTCGGGTTCGAACGGATTAAGGGAAGGGAAATTTCTTGTTCTTCTATTTTTTCGGCCTTTTCCAGACCCGTGTTCCGTTTTGAAACGAAGCCTGGATATGTTTTTAATTTTAGAATTTTTTTTGCATTTATTTTTTGAATTTTTCTAACTCGGCTCGGGATTCGAACGGATAGGAAAGCAAATTTTTTTTTCTCTATTTTTCGGCCTTCCTGAACCGTTTCGTCTTGAAAGAAGCCTGGTATGTTTATTTAATTTTTTAGAATTTTTTTTTGCAATTATTTATTGAATTTTCTAACTCGGCTCGGATTCGGAACGGATAGGAAGGAAATTTTTTTTGTTCTCTATTTTTCGGCTTTTCCTGCCCGTTTCGTCTTGAAATGAAGCCTGGATGATGTTTTGTAATTTTTAGAATTTTTTGGCATTTATGTTTTGAATTTTCTAACTCGGCTCGGGTTCGAACGGATAGGAAGGAAATTTTTTTTGTTCTCTATTTTTCGGCCTTTTCTGTCCCGTTTCGTCTCGAAATGAAGCCTGGATGATGCTATTTAATTTTTCGAATTTTTTGGCATTTATGTTTTGAATTTTCTAACTCGGCCCGGGTTCGAACGGATAGGAAGGAAATTTTTTTTGTTCTCTATTTTTCGTCCTTTCTTGTCCCGTTTCGTCTTGAAATGAAGCCTGGATGATGCTATTTAATTTTTAGAATTTTTTTGCATTTATTTTTGAATTTTCTAACTCGGCTCGGGTTCGAGCGGACAGGAAGGAAATTTTTTTTGTTCTCTATTTTTAGGCCAATCCTGACCCGTTTCGTCCTGAATTGAAGCCTGGATGATGTTATTTAATTTTTAGAATTTTTTTGCATTTTTTTTTGAATTTTCTAACTCGGGTCGGGTTCGAACAGATAGGAAGGAAATTTTTTTTGTTCACTATTTTTAGGCCTTTCCTGATCCGTTTCGTCTTGAAATGATGCCTGGATGATGTTATTTAATTTTTAGAAATTTTTTACAGTTATTTTTTGAATTTTCTAACTCGGCTCGGATTCTAACGGATAGGAAGGAAATTTTTTTTGTTCTCTATTTTTAGGCCTTTCCTGACCCGTTTCGTTTTGAAATGATGCCTGGATGATGTTTTGTAATTTTTAGAAGTTTTTTGCATTTATGTTTTGAATTTTCTAACCCGGCTCGGGTTCAAGCGGACAGGAAGGAAATTTTTTTTGTTCTCTATTTTTAGGCCAATCCTGACCCGTTTCGTCCTGAATTGAAGCCTGGATGATGTTTTTTAATTTTTAGAATTTTTTTGCATTTATTTTTTGAATTTTCTAACTCGGCTCGGATTCGAACGGATAGGAAGCAAATTTTTTTTTTCTATATTTTTCGGCCTTTCCAGACCCGTTTCGTCATTGAAATTGAAGCTGGATGATGTTATTTAATTTTTAGCGAATTTTTTGCAATTATTTTATTGAATTTTTCTAACTCGGCTCGGGATTCGAACGGGATAGGAAGGAAATTTTTTTTGTTCTCAATTTTTCGGCTTTTTCCTGCCCGTTTTCGTCTGAAATGAAGCCCTGGATGATGTTTTGTTAATTTTTAGAATTTTTGGCATTTATGCTTTTTATTCTAACTCGGCTCGGGTTCGAACGGATAGGAAGGAAATTTTTTGTTCTCTATTTTCGGCCTTTTCTGTCCCGTTTCGTCATTGAAATGAAGCCTGGATGATTGCTATTTAAATTTTGTCGAATTTTTTTGGCATTTATGTTGAATTTTTCTAACTCGGCTCGGGTTCGACGGATTAGGAGGAAATTTTTTTTGTTCCTCTATTTTCGGCCTTTCCTGTTCCCGTTTGTCTTGAAATGAAGCCTGGATGATGCTATTTAATTTTAGAATTTTTTTGCATTATTTTGAATTTTCTAACTCGGGTCGGGTTCGAGCGGACAGGTAAGGAAATTTTTTTTGTTTTATCTATTTAGGCCATTCCTGACCCTTTCGTCCTGAATTGAAAGCCCGATGATGTTTTTTAATTTTTAGAATTTTTGCATTTTATTTTTGAATTTTCTAAACTCGCTCGGATTCGAACGGATAGGAAGGAAATTTTTTGTTCTCTATTTTTTCGGCTTTTTCCTGTCCTGTTTCGTCTTGAAATGAAGCCTGGATGATGTTTTGTAATTTTTAGAATTTTTTGGCATTTATGTTTTGAATTTTCTAACTCGGCTCGGGTTCGAACGGATAGGAAGGAAATTTTTTTTGTTCTCTATTTTTCGGCCTTTCCTGTCCCCGGATAGGAAGGAAATTTTTTTTGTTCACTATTTTTAGGCCTTTCCTGATCCGTTTCGTCTTGAAATGATACCTGGATGATGTTATTTAATTTTTAGAATTTTTTTGCAGTTATTTTTGAATTTTCTAACTCGGGTCGGGTTCGAACGGATAGGAAGGAAATTTTTTTTGTTCACTATTTTTAGGCCTTTCCTGATCCATTTCGTCTTAAAATGATGCCTGGATGATGTTATTTAATTTTTAGAATTTTTTTGCAATTATTTTCGAATTTTCTAACTCGGCTCGGATTCGAACGGATAGGAAGCAAATTTTTTTTTTTCTCTATTTTTCGGCCTTTCCTGACCCGTTTCGTCTTGAAATGAAGCCTGGATGATGTTATTTAATTTTAAGAATTTTTTTGCAATTATTTATTGAATTTTCTAACTCGGCTCGGATTCGAACGGATAGGAAGGAAATTTTTTTTGTTCTCTATTTTTCGGCTTTTCCTGCCCGTTTCGTCTTGAAATGAAGCCTGGATGATGTTTTGTAATTTTTAGAATTTTTTCGCATTTATGTTTTGAATTTTCTAACTCGGCTCGGGTTCGAACGGATAGGAAGGAAATTTTTTTTGTTCTCTATTTTTCGGCTTTTCCTGTCCCGTTTCGTCTCGAAATGAAGCCTGGATGATGCTATTTAATTTTTCGAATTTTTTGGCATTTATGTTTTGAATTTTCTAACTCGGCTCGGGTTCGAACGGATAGGAAGGAAATTTTTTTTGTTCTCTATTTTTCGGCCTTTCTTGTCCCGTTTCGTCTTGAAATGAAGCCTGGATGATGCTATTTAATTTTTAGAATTTTTTTGCATTTATTTTTGTATTTTCTAACTCGGCTCGGGTTCGAGCGGACAGGAAGGAAATTTTTTTTGTTATCTATTTTTAGGCCATTCCTGACCCGTTTCGTCCTGAATTGAAGCCCGGATGATGTTTTTTAATTTTTAGAATTTTTTTGCATTTATTTTTTGAATTTTCTAACTCGGCTCGGATTCGAACGGATAGGAAGGAAATTTTTTTGTTCTCTATTTTTCGTTTTCCTGTCCGTTTCGTCTTGAAATGAAGCCTGGATGGATGTTTTGTATTTTTAGAATTTTTTGGCATTAATTGTTTGAATTTTCTAACTCGGCTCGGGTTTCGAACGATAGGAAGGATTTTTTTTGTTCTTATTTTTGCTTTTTCCTGTCCCGTTTCGTCTGAAATAAAGCCTGGATGTGTTTTGTAATTTTTTAGAATTTTTTGGCATTTATGTTTGAATTTTCTAACTCGGTCGGGTTCGGAACGGATACGGAAGGAAATTTTTTTGTTCTTCTACTTTTTTCGGTTTTCCTGTCCGTTCGTCTTGAAATGAAGCCTGGACGATTGTTTTGTAATTTTAGAATTTTTTTGGCTTTATGTTTGAATTTTCTAACTCGGCTCGGGTCGAACGATAGGAAGGAAATTTTTTTTGTTCTCTAATTTTTCGGCCTTTCCTGTCCCGTTTATGGTCTTGAAATGGCCTGGATGATGCTATTTTAAATTTTTAGAATTTTCGTTGCATTTATTTTGATTTTCTAACACGGGTCGGTTCGAACGGATAGGAAGGAAATTTTTTTGTTCCCTATTTTTCGGCCGAATCCTGAACCGTTTCATCCTGAAATGAAGGCCTGGATGATGTTTTTTAATGTTTTAGAAATTTTTTTGCATTTATTTTTGAATTTTGTAACTCGGGTCGGGTTCGAACGGATAGGAATGAAATTTTTTTTCTTCTCTATTTTTCGGCCTATCCTGACCCGTTTCATCTTGAAATGAAGCCTGGATGATGTTTTTTAATTTTTAGAATTTTTTTTGCATATATTTTTGAATTTTGTAACTCGGGTCGGGTTCGAACGGAT
>NW_022155276.1:0-12484 GCF_001633185.2 Quercus lobata | reverse complement strand
AAAATAAATGCAAAAAAATTTTAAAAATTAAAAAACATCATCTAGGCTTGATTTCAAGAGGAGACGGGTAAGAATAGGCCCAAAAATAGAGAAGAAAAAAAAAATCTTTCCTTTCCGTTCGAACCCGACCCGAGATAAAAAATTCAAAAATAAATGCAAAAAAATTTTAAAAATTAAAAAACCTTATCCAGGCATCATTTCAAGATGAAACGGATAAGAATAGGCCGAAAAATAGAGAAGAAAAAAAATTTCATTCCCATCCGTTCGAACCCGACCCGAGTTAAAAAATTCAAAAATAAAGGCAAAAACATTTTAAAATTAAAAAACATCATCCAGGCTTCATTTCAAGATAAAATGGGTTAGGATAGGCCGAAAAATAGAGAAGAAAAAAAATTTCATTCCTATCCGTTCGAACCCGGCCCGAGTTAAAAAATTCAAAAATAAATGCAAAAAAATTTGAAAAATTAGAAAACATTATCCAGGCTTCATTTCAAGATGAAACAGGTAAGAATAGGCCGAAAAATAGAGAAGAAAAAAAAAATATCTTTCCTTTCCGTTCGAACCCGACCCGAGATAAAAAATTCAAAAATAAATGCAAAAAAATTTTAAAAATTAAAAAACCCCATCCAGGCATCATTTCAAGATGAAACGGGTAAGAATAGGCTGAAAAATAGAGAAGAAAAAAAATTTCATTCCTATCCGTTGGAACCCGACCCGAGTTAAAAAAATCAAAAATATATGCAAAAATATTTTAAAAATTAAAAAACATTATCCAGGCTTCATTTCAATATGAGATGGGTTAGGATAGGCCGAAAAATAGAGAAGAAAAAAATTTCATTCCTATCGTTTGAACCGTCCGAGTTACAAATTCAAAAATAAATGCAAAAAAATTTTAAAAAATTAAAAAACAATTATCCAGCTCCATTTCAATAATGAAAGGGTCAGGAAGGCCGAAAAAATAGAGAAGAAAAAAAAAATATCTTCCTTTCCGTCGAACCGACCCCGTTAAAATTCAAAAATAAATGCAAAAAAATTTTAAAAATTAAAAAACATCATCTAGGCTTGATTTCAAGAGGAGACGGGTAAGAATAGGCCGAAAAATAGAGAAGAAAAAAAAATCTTTCCTTTCCGTTCGAACCCGACCCGAGATAAAAAATTCAAAAATAAATGCAAAAAAATTTTAAAAATTAAAAAACCTTATCCAGGCATCTTTTCAAGATGAAACGGATAAGAATAGGCCCGAAAAATAGAGAAGAAAAAAAATTTCATTCCTATCCGTTCGAACCCGACCGAGTTAAAAAATTCAAAAATAAATGCAAAAATTTAAAAATAAAAAACCTCAATCCCAGGTTTCATTTCAAGATGAAAACGGGTTTAAAAGAATAGGCCGAAAATAGAGGAAGAAAAAAAAATTTCATTCATCCGTGAACCGTCTGGAGTTAAAAAATTCAAAAATGAAGGTAAAAAAATTTTAAAAATTAAAAAACATCATCCAGGCTTCATTTCATGACGAAACGGGTCTGGACAAGCCAAAAAATAGAGAAGAAAAAAATTTTCATTCCTATTCGTTCGAACCCGACCCGAGCTACAAAATTCAAAAATAAATGCAAAAAAAATTAAAAAATTAAAAAACATTATCCAGGCTTCATTTCAAGATGAAACGGGTCAGGATAGGCCAAAAAATAGAGAAGAAAAAAAATTTCCTTCCTATCCGTTCGAACCCGACCCGAGTCACAAAATTCAAAAATAAATGCAAAAAAATTTTAAAAATTAAAAAACATCATCTAGGCTTGATTTCAAGAGGAGACGGGTAAGAATAGGCCGAAAAATAGAGAAGAAAAAAAAAATCTTTCCTTTCCGTTCGAACCCGACCCGAGATAAAAAATTCAAAAATAAATGCAAAAAAATTTTAAAAATTAAAAAACCTTATCCAGGCATCATTTCAAGATGAAACGGATAAGAATAGGCCGAAAAATAGAGAAGAAAAAAAATTTCATTCCTATCCGTTCGAACCCGACCCGAGTTAAAAAATTCAAAAATAAAGGCAAAAACATTTTAAAATTAGAAAACATCATCCAGGCTTCATTTCAAGATAAAACGGGTTAGGATAGGCCGAAAAATAGAGAAGAAAAAAAATTTCATTCCTATCCGTTCGAACCCGACCCGAGTTAAAAAATTCAAAAATAAATGCAAAAAAATTTGAAAAATTAAAAAACATTATCCAGGCTTCATTTCAAGATGAAACAGGTAAGAATAGGCCGAAAAATAGAGAAGAAAAAAAAAATATCTTTCCTTTCCGTTCGAACCCGACCCGACATAAAAAATTCAAAAATAAATGCAAAAAAATTTTAAAAATTAAAAAACCCCATCCAGGCATCATTTCAAGATGAAACGGGTAAGAATAGGCTGAAAAATAGAGAAGAAAAAAAATTTCATTCCTATCCGTTGGAACCCGACCCGAGTTAAAAAAATCAAAAATATATGCAAAAATATTTTAAAAATTAAAAAACATTATCCAGGCTTCATTTCAATATGAGATGGGTTAGGATAGGCCGAAAAATAGAGAAGAAAAAAAATTTCATTCCTATCCGTTTGAACCCGTCCCGAGTTACAAAATTCAAAAATAAATGCAAAAAAATTTTAAAAATTAAAAAACATCTCCAGGCTTCAATTCAGTGAAACATAAGAATAGCCGAAAAATAGAGAAGAAAAAAAAATCTTTCCTTTCCGTTCGAACCCGCCCGAGTTAAAATCAAAAATAAATGCAAAAATTTAAAAAATTAAAAAACCTCATCCAGGCTTCATTCAAGAATGAAACGGGTAAGAATAGGCCGAAAAATAGAGAAGAAAAAAAATCTTTCCTTTCCGTTCGAACCCGACCCGAGTTAAAAAATTCAAAAATAAATGCAAAAAAATTTTAAAAATTAAAAAACCTCATCCAGGCTTCATTTCAAGATGAAACGGGTAAGAATAGGCCGAAAAATAGAGATGAAAAACAAAATCTTTCCTTTCCGTTCGAACCCGACCCGAGTTAAAAAATTCAAAAATAAACGCAAAACAATTTTAAAAATTAAAAAACCTCATCCAGGCTTCATTTCAAGATGAAACGGGTAAGAATAGGCCGAAAAATAGAGAAGAAAAAAAATTTCATTCCTATCCGTTTGAACCCGTCTCGAGTTACAAAATTAAAAAATGAAGGTAAAAAAATTTTAAAAATTAAAAAACATCATCCAGGCTTCATTTCAAGACAAAACGGGTCAGGACAACCCAAAAAATAGAGAAGAAAAAAAATTCCATTCCTATCCGTTCGAACCCGACCCGAGTCACAAAATTAAAAAATAAATGCAAAAAAATTTTAAAAATTGAAAAACATCATCTAGGCTTGATTTCAAGAGGAGACGGGTAAGAATAGGCCGAAAAATAGAGAAGAAAAAAAAAATCTTTCCTTTCCGTTCGAACCCGATCCGAGATAAAGAAATCAAAAATAAATGCAAAAAAATTTTAAAAATTAAAAAACCTTATCCAGGCATCATTTCAAGATGAAACGGATAAGAATAGGCCGAAAAATAGAGAAGAAAAAAAATTTCATTCCCATCCGTTCGAACCCGACCCGAGTTAAAAAATTCAAAAATAAAGGCAAAAACATTTTAAAATTAAAAAACATCATCCAGGCTTCATTTCAAGATAAAATGGGTTAGGATAGGCCGAAAAATAGAGAAGAAAAAAAATTTCATTCCTATCCGTTCGAACCCGGCCCGAGTTAAAAAATTCAAAAATAAATGCAAAAAAATTTGAAAAATTAGAAAACATTATCCAGGCTTCATTTCAAGATGAAACAGGTAAGAATAGGCCGAAAAATAGAGAAGAAAAAAAAAATATCTTTCCTTTCCGTTCGAACCCGACCCGAGATAAAAAATTCAAAAATAAATGCAAAAAAATTTTAAAAATTAAAAAACCCCATCCAGGCATCATTTCAAGATGAAACGGGTAAGAATAGGCTGAAAAATAGAGAAGAAAAAAAATTTCATTCCTATCCGTTGGAACCCGACCCGAGTTAAAAAAATCAAAAATATATGCAAAAAAATTTTAAAAATTAAAAAACATTATCCAGGCTTCATTTCAATATGAGATGGGTTAGGATAGGCCGAAAAATAGAGAAGAAAAAAAATTTCATTCCTATCCGTTTGAACCCGTCCCGAGTTACAAAATTCAAAAATAAATGCAAAAAAATTTTAAAAATTAAAAAACATTATCCATGCTTCATTTCAATATGAAATGCGTCAGGATAGGCTGAAAAATAGAGAAGAAAAAAAAATATCTTTCCTTTCCGTTCGAACCCGACCCGAGTAAAAAAATTCAAAAATAAATGCGAAAAAATTTTAAAAATTAAAAAACCTCATCCAGGCTTCATTTAAAGATGAAACGGGTAAGAATAGGCCGAAAAATAGAGAAAAAAAAAATTTCATTCCTTTCCGTTCGAACCCGACCCGAGTTAAAAAATTCAAAATAAATGCAAAAAAATTTTAAAAATTAAAAAACCTCATCCAGGCTTCATTTCAAGATGAAACGGGTAAGAATAGGCCGAAAAATAGAGAAGAAAAAAAATTTCATTCCTATCCGTTCGAACCCGACCCGAGTTAAAAAATTCAAAAATAAATGCAAACAAATTTTAAAAATTAAAAAACCTCATCCAGGTTTCATTTCAAGATGAAACGGGTAAGAATAGGCCGAAAAATAGAGGAGAAAAAAAATTTCATTCCAATCCGTTTGAACCCGTCTCGAGTTACAAAATTCAAAAATGAAGGTAAAAAAATTTAAAAAATTAAAAAACATTATCCAGGCTTCATTTCATGATGAAACGGGTTAGGACAAGCCAAAAAATAGAGAAGAAAAAAATTTTCATTCCTATCCGTTCGAACCCGACCCGAGTTACAAAATTCAAAAATAAATGCAAAAAAATTGTAAAAATTGAAAAACATCATCCAGGCTTCATTTCAAGATGTAACGGGTCAGGACAGGCCGAAAAATAGAGAACAAAAAAAATTTCATTCCTATCCGTTTGCACCCGTCTCGAGTTACAAAATTCAAAAATGAAGGTAAAAAAATTTTAAAAATTAAAAAACATCATCCAGGCTTCATTCCATGACGAAACGGGTCTGGACAAGCCAAAAAATAGAGAAGAAAAAAATTTTCATTCCTATCCGTTCGAACCCGACCCGAGCTACAAAATTCAAAAGTAAATGCAAAAAAATTTTAAAAATTAAAAAACATTATCCAAGCTTCATTTCAAGATGAAACGGGTCAGGATAGGCCAAAAAATAGAGAAGAAAAAAAATTTCCTTCCTATCCGTTCGAACCCGACCCGAGTCACAAAATTCAAAAATAAATGCAAAAAAATTTTAAAAATTAAAAAACATCATCTAGGCTTGATTTCAAGCGGAGACGGGTAAGAATAGGCCGAAAAATAGAGAAGAAAAAAAAAATCTTTCCTTTCCGTTCGAACCCGACCCGAGATAAAAAATTCAAAAATAAATGCAAAAAAATTTTAAAAATTAAAAAACCTTATACAGGCATCATTTCAAGATGAAACGGATAAGAATAGGCCGAAAAATAGAGAAGAAAAAAAATTTCATTCCTATCCGTTCGAACCCGACCCGAGTTAAAAAATTCAAAAATAAATGCAAAAACATTTTAAAATTAAAAAACATCATCCAGGCTTCATTTCAAGATAAAACGGGTTAGGATAGGCTGAAAAATAGAGAAGAAAAAAAATTTCATTCCTATCCGTTCGAACTCGGCCCGAGTTAAAAAATTTAAAAATAAATGCAAAAAAATTTTAAAAATTAAAAAACATCATCCAGGCTTCATTTCAAGATGAAACAGGTAAGAATAGGCCGAAAAATAGAGAAGAAAAAAAAAATATCTTTCCTTTCCGTTCGAACCCGACCCGAGATAAAAAATTCAAAAATAAATGCAAAAAAATTTTAAAAATGAAAAAACCCCATCCAGGCATCATTTCAAGATGAAACGGGTAAGAATAGTCTGAAAAATAGAGAAGAAAAAAAATTTCATTCCTATCCGTTGGAACCCGACCCGAGTTAAAAAATTCAAAAATATACGCAAAAAAATTTTAAAAATTAAAAAACATTATCCAGGCTACATTTCAATATGAGATGGGTTAGGATAGGCTGAAAAATAGAGAAGAAAAAAAATTTCATTCCTATCCGTTTGAACCCGTCCCGAGTTACAAATTCAAAAATAAATGCAAAAAAATTTTAAAAATTAAAAAACATTATCCAGGCTTCATTTCAATATGAAATGGGTCAGGATAGGCCGAAAAATGGAGAAGAAAAAAAAATATCTTTCCTTTCCGTTCGAACCTGACCCGAGTTAAAAAATTCAAAAATAAATGCCAAAAAATTTTAAAAATTAAAAAACATCATCCAGGCTTCATTTCAAGATGAAACGGGTAAGAATAGGATGAAAAATAGAGAAGAAAAAAAAAATCTTTCCTTTCCGTTCGAACCCGACCCGAGTTAAAAAATTCAAAAATAAATGTAAAAAAATTTTAAAAATTAAAAAACCTCATCCAGGCTTCATTTCAAGATGAAACGGGTAAGAATAGGCCGAAAAATAGAGAAGAAAAAAAAAATCTTTCCTTTCCGTTCGAACCCGACCCGAGTGAAAAAATTCAAAAATAAATGCAAAAAAATTTTAAAAATTAAAAAACCTCATCCAGGCTTCATTTCAAGATGAAACGGGTAAAAATAGGCCGAAAAATAGAGATGAAAAACAAAATCTTTCCTTTCCGTTCGAACCCGACCCGAGTTAAAAAATTCAAAAATAAATGCAAAACAATTTTAAAAATTAAAAAACCTCATCCAGGCTTCATTTCAAGATGAAACGGGTAAGAATAGGCCGAAAAATAGAGAAGAAAAAAAATTTCATTCCTATCCGTTTGAACCCGTCTCGAGTTACAAAATTAAAAAATGAAGGTAAAAAAATTTTAAAAATTAAAAAACATCATCCAGGCTTCATTTCAAGACAAAACGGGTCAGGACAACCCAAAAAATAGAGAAGAAAAAAAATTCCATTCCTATCCGTTCGAACCCGACCCGAGTCACAAAATTAAAAAATAAATGCAAAAAAATTTTAAAAATTGAAAAACATCATCTAGGCTTGATTTCAAGAGGAGACGGGTAAGAATAGGCCGAAAAATAGAGAAGAAAAAAAAAATCTTTCCTTTCCGTTCGAACCCGATCCGAGATAAAGAATTCAAAAATAAATGCAAAAAAATTTTAAAAATTAAAAAACCTTATCCAGGCATCATTTCAAGATGAAACGGATAAGAATAGGCCGAAAAATAGAGAAGAAAAAAAATTTCATTCCTATCCATTCGAACCCGGCCCGAGTTAAAAAATTCAAAAATAAATGCAAAAAAATTTTAAAAATTAAAAAACATCATCCAGGCTTCATTTCAGGATGAAACAGGTAAGAATAGGCCGAAAAATAGAGAAGAAAAAAAAAATCTTTCCTTTCCGTTCGAACCCGACCCGAGTTAAAAAATTCAAAAATAAATGCAAAAAAATTTTAAAAATTAAAAAACCTCATCCAGGCTTCATTTCAAGATGAAACGGGTAAGAATAGGCCGAAAAATAGAGAAGAAAAAAAAAATCTTTCCTTTCCGTTCGAACCCGACCCGAGTTAAAAAATTCAAAAATAAATGCAAAAAAATTTTAAAAATTAAAAAACCTCATCCAGGCTTCATTTCAAGATGAAACGGGTAAAAATAGGCCGAAAAATAGAGATGAAAAACAAAATCTTTCCTTTCCGTTCGAACCCGACACGAGTTAAAAAATTCAAAAATAAATGCAAAACAATTTTAAAAATTAAAAAACCTCATCCAGGCTTCATTTCAAGATGAAACGGGTAAGAATAGGCCGAAAAATAGAGAAGAAAAAAAATTTCATTCCTATCCGTTTGAACCCGTCTCGAGTTACAAAATTAAAAAATGAAGGTAAAAAAATTTTAAAAATTAAAAAACATCATCCAGGCTTCATTTCAAGACAAAACGGGTCAGGACAAGCCAAAAAATAGAGAAGAAAAAAAATTCCATTCCTATCCGTTCGAACCCGACCCGAGTCACAAAATTAAAAAATAAATGCAAAAAAATTTTAAAAATTGAAAAACATCATCTAGGCTTGATTTCAAGAGGAGACGGGTAAGAATAGGCCGAAAAATAGAGAAGAAAAAAAAAATCTTTCCTTTCCGTTCGAACCCGATCCGAGATAAAGAATTCAAAAATAAATGCAAAAAAATTTTAAAAATTAAAAAACCTTATCCAGGCATCATTTCAAGATGAAACGGATAAGAATAGGCCGAAAAATAGAGAAGAAAAAAAATTTCATTCCTATCCATTCGAACCCGGCCCGAGTTAAAAAATTCAAAAATAAATGCAAAAAAATTTTAAAAATTAAAAAACATCATCCAGGCTTCATTTCAGGATGAAACAGGTAAGAATAGGCCGAAAAATAGAGAAGAAAAAAAAAATATCTTTCCTTTCCGTTCTAACCCGACCCGAGATAAAAAATTCAAAAATAAATGCAAAAAAATTTTAAAAATTAAAAAACCCCGTCCAGGCATAATTTCAAGATGAAACGGGTAAGAATAGGCTGAAAAATAGAGAAGAAAAAAAATTTCATTCCTATCCGTTCGAACCCGACCCGAGTTACAAAATTCAAAAATAAATGCAAAAAAATTTTGAAAATTAAAAAACATCATCCAGGCTTCATTTCAAGATGAAACGGGTCAGGACAGGCTGAAAAATAGAGAACAAAAAAAATTTCAGTCCCATCCGTTTGAACCCGTTTCGAGTTACAAAGTTCAAAAATGAAGGTAAAAAAATTTTAAAAATTAAAAAACATCATCCCGGCTTCATTTCAAGACGAAACGGATCAGGGCAGGCCGAAGAATAGAGAACAAAAAAAATTTCATTCCTATCCATTTGAACCCGTCCCGAGTTACAAAATTCAAATATTTAGGCAGAAAAATTTTAAAAATTAAAAAACATCATCCAGGCATCATTTCATGACGAAACGGGTCAGGGCAAGCCAAAAAATAGGGAAGAAAAAAATTTTCATTCCTATCCGTTCGAACCCGACCCGAGTTACAAAATTCAAAAATAAATGCAAAAAAATTGTAAAAATTGAAAAACATCATCCAGGCTTCATTTCAAGATGTAACGGGTCAGGACAGGTCGAAAAATAGAGAACAAAAAAAATTTCATTCCTATCCGTTTGAACCCGTCTCGAGTTACAAAATTCAAAAATGAAGGTAAAAAAATTTTAAAAATTAAAAAACATCATCCAGGCTTCATTTCATGACGAAACGGGTCTGGACAAGCCAAAAAATAGAGAAGAAAAAAATTTTCATTCCTATTCGTTCGAACCCGACCCGAGCTACAAAATTCAAAAATAAATGCAAAAAAAATTTAAAAATTAAAAAACATTATCCAGGCTTCATTTCAAGATGAAACGGGTCAGGATAGGCCAAAAAATAGAGAAGAAAAAAAATTTCCTTCCTATCCGTTCGAACCCGACCCGAGTCACAAAATTCAAAAATAAATGCAAAAAAATTTTAAAAATTAAAAAACATCATCTAGGCTTGATTTCAAGCGGAGACGGGTAAGAATAGGCCGAAAAATAGAGAAGAAAAAAAAAATCTTTCCTTTCCGTTCGAACCCGACCCGAGATAAAAAATTCAAAAATAAATGCAAAAAAATTTTAAAAATTAAAAAACCTTATACAGGCATCATTTCAAGATGAAACGGATAAGAATAGGCCGAAAAATAGAGAAGAAAAAAAATTTCATTCCTATCCGTTGGAACCCGACCCGAGTTAAAAAATTCAAAAATAAAGGCAAAACATTTAAAATTAGAAAACATCACCAGGTATTTCAAGATTAAAACGGGTTAGGATAGGCCGAAAAATAGAGAAGAAAAAAAATTTCATTCCTATCCGTTCGAACCGACCCGAGTTAAAAAATTTAAAAATAAATGCAAAAAAATTTTAAAAATTAAAAAACATCATCCAGGCTTCCTTTCAAGATGAAACAGGTAAGAATAGGCCGAAAAATAGAGAAGAAAAAAAAAATATCTTTCCTTTCCGTTCGAGCCCGACCCGAGATAAAAAATTCAAAAATAAATGCAAAAAAATTTTAAAAATGAAAAAACCCCATCCAGGCATCATTTCAAGATGAAACGGGTAAGAATAGGCTGAAAAATAGAGAAGAAAAAAAATTTCATTCCAATCCGTTGGAACCCGACCCGAGTTAAAAAATTCAAAAATATACGCAAAAAAATTTTAAAATTTAAAAAACATTATCCAGGCTACATTTCAATATGAGATGGGTTAGGATAGGCCGAAAAATAGAGAAGAAAAAAAATTTCATTCCTATTCGTTTGAACCCGTCCCGAGTTACAAAATTCAAAAATAAATGCAAAAAAATTTTAAAAATTAAAAAACATTATCCAGGCTTCATTTCAATATGAAATGGGTCAGGATAGGCCGAAAAATAGAGAAGAAAAAAAAAATATCTTTCCTTTCCGTTCGAACCTGACCCGAGTTAAAAAATTCAAAAATAAATGCCAAAAAATTTTAAAAATTAAAAAACATCATCCAGGCTTCATTTCAAGATGAAACGGGTAAGAATAGGCCGAAAAATAGAGAAGAAAAAAAAAATCTTTCCTTTCCGTTCGAACCCGACCCGAGTTAAAAAATTCAAAAATAAATGCAAAAAAATTTTAAAAATTAAAAAACCTCATCCAGGCTTCATTTCAAGATGAAACGGGTAAGAATAGGTCGAAAAATAGTGAAGAAAAAAAATTTCATTCCTATCCGTTCGAACCCGACCCGAGTTAAAAAATTCAAAAATAAATGCAAACAAATTTTAAAAATTAAAAAACCTCATCCAGGTTTCATTTCAAGATGAAACGGGTAAGAATAGGCCGAAAAATAGAGGAGAAAAAAAATTTCATTCCAATCCGTTTGAACCCGTCTCGAGTTACAAAATTCAAAAATGAAGGTAAAAAAATTTAAAAAATTAAAAAACATTATCCAGGCTTCATTTCATGATGAAACGGGTTAGGACAAGCCAAAAAATAGAGAAGAAAAAAATTCCATTCCTATCCGTTCGAACCCGACCCGAGTCACAAAATTAAAAAATAAATGCAAAAAAATTTTAAAAATTGAAAAACATCATCTAGGCTTGATTTCAAGAGGAGACGGGTAAGAATAGGCCGAAAAATAGGGAAGAAAAAAAAAATCTTTCCTTTCCGTTCGAACCCGATCCGAGATAAAGAATTCAAAAATAAATGCAAAAAAATTTTAAAAATTAAAAAACCTTATCCAGGCATCATTTCAAGATGAAACGGATAAGAATAGGCCGAAAAATAGAGAAGAAAAAAAATTTCATTCCTATCCATTCGAACCCGGCCCGAGTTAAAAAATTCAAAAATAAATGCAAAAAAATTTTAAAAATTAAAAAACATCATCCAGGCTTCATTTCAGGATGAAACAGGTAAGAATAGGCCGAAAAATAGAGAAGAAAAAAAAAATATCTTTCCTTTCCGTTCTAACCCGACCCGAGATAAAAAATTCAAAAATAAATGCAAAAAAATTTTAAAAATTAAAAAACCCCGTCCAGGCATAATTTCAAGATGAAACGGGTAAGAATAGGCTGAAAAATAGAGAAGAAAAAAAATTTCATTCCTATCCGTTCGAACCCGACCCGAGTTACAAAATTCAAAAATAAATGCAAAAAAATTTTGAAAATTAAAAAACATCATCCAGGCTTCATTTCAAGATGAAACGGGTCAGGACAGGCTGAAAAATAGAGAACAAAAAAAATTTCAGTCCCATCCGTTTGAACCCGTTTCGAGTTACAAAGTTCAAAAATGAAGGTAAAAAAATTTTAAAAATTAAAAAACATCATCCCGGCTTCATTTCAAGACGAAACGGATCAGGGCAGGCCGAAGAATAGAGAACAAAAAAAATTTCATTCCTATCCATTTGAACCCGTCCCGAGTTACAAAATTCAAATATTTAGGCAGAAAAATTTTAAAAATTAAAAAACATCATCCAGGCTTCATTTCATGACGAAACGGGTCAGGGCAAGCCAAAAAATAGGGAAGAAAAAAATTTTCATTCCTATCCGTTCGAACCCGACCCGAGTTACAAAATTCAAAAATAAATGCAAAAAAATTGTAAAAATTGAAAAACATCATCCAGGCTTCATTTCAAGATGTAACGGGTCAGGACAGGCCGAAAAATAGAGAACAAAAAAAATTTCACTCCTATCCGTTTGAACCCGTCTCGAGTTACAAAATTCAAAAATGAAGGTAAAAAAATTTTAAAAATTAAAAAACATCATCCAGGCTTCATTTCATGACGAAACGGGTCTGGACAAGCCAAAAAATAGAGAAGAA
>NW_022155275.1:0-12524 GCF_001633185.2 Quercus lobata | reverse complement strand
AATTTCAAAAATAAATGCAAAAAAATTTTAAAAATTAAAAAACATCTTTCAGGCTTCATTTCAATATGAAACGGGTCAGGATAGGCTGAAAAAAAGAGAGAAGAAAAAAAATTTCATTCCTATCCGTTCGAACCCGACCCGAGTTAAAAAATTCAAAAATAAATGCAAAAAAATTTTAAAAATTAAAAAACGTCATCCAGGCTTCATTTCAAGACGAAACGGGTCAGGACAGGCTACAAAATAGAGAACAAAAATAATTTCATACCTAACCGTTCGAACCCGACCCGCGTTAGAAAATTCAAAAATAAATGCAAAAAAATTTTAAAAATTAAAAAACATCATCCAAGCTTCATTTCAAGACGAAACGGGTCAGGACAGACTGCAAAGTAGAGAACAAAAATAATTTCATTCCTATCCGTTCGAACCCGACCTGAGTTAGAAAATTCAATAATAAATGCTAAAAAATTGTAAAAATTAAAATACATCATCCAGGCTTCATTTCAATATAAAACGGGTCAGGATAGGCTGAAAAATAGAGAAGAAAAAAAATTTCATTCCTATCCGTTCGAACCCGACCCGAGTTAAAAAATTCAAAAATAAATGCATAAAAATTTTAAAAATTAAACAACATCATCCAGGCTTCATTTAAAGACGAAACGGGTCAGGACAGGCTGAAAAATAGAGAACAAAAAAAATTTCATTCCTATCCGTTCGAACCCGACCCGTGTTAAAAAATTCAAAAATAAATGCAAAAAATTTTAAAAATTAAAAAACATCATCTACGCTTCATTTCAAGACGAAACGGGTCAGGACAGGCCACAACATAGAGAACAAAAATAATTTCATTCCTAACCGTTCGAACCCGACCCGAGTTAGAAAATTCAAAAAGAATTGCAAAAAAATTAAAAAAATTAAAAAACATTATCCAGGCTACATTTCAAGACGAAACGGGTCAGGACAGGCCGAAAAATAGAGAAAATAAAAATTTTGATTCCTATCGGTTCGAACCCGACCCGAGTTAGAAAATTAAAAAATGAATGCAAAAAAATTTTAAAAATTAATAAACGTCATCCAGGCTACATTTCAAGACGAAACGGGTCAAGACAGGCCGAAAAATAGAGAACAAAAAAAATTTCATTCCTATCCGTTTGAACCCGACCCGAGTTAGAAAATTCAAAAATAAATGCAAAAAAATTTTAAAAATTAAAAACATTATCCAGGCTCCATTTCAATATGAAACGGGTCAGGATAAGCTGAAAAATAGAGAAGAAAAAAAATTTCATTCCTATCCGTTCGAACCCGACCCGAGTTAAAAAATTCAAAAATAAATGCATAAAAATTTTAAAAATTAAAAAACATTATCCAGGCTCCATTTATATATGAAACGGGTCAGGATAGGCTGAAAAATAGAGAAGAAAAAAAATTTCATTCCTATCCGTTCGAACCCGACCCGAGTTAAAAAATTCAAAAATAAATGCATAAAAATTTTAAAAATTAAACAACATCATCTACGCTTCATTTCAAGACGAAACGGGTCAGGACAGGCCACAACATGGAGAACAAAAATAATTTCATTCCTAACCGTTCGAACCCGACCCGAGTTAGAAAATTCAAAAAGAATTGCAAAAAAATTTAAAAAATTAAAAAACATTATCCAGGCTACATTTCAAGACGAAACGGGTCAGGACAGGCCGAAAAATAGAGAAAATAAAAAATTTGATTCCTATCGGTTCGAACCCGACCCGAGTTAGAAAATTAAAAAATGAATGCAAAAAAATTTTAAAAATTAATAAACGTCATCCAGGCTACATTTCAAGACGAAACGGGTCAAGACAGGCCGAAAAATAGAGAACAAAAAAAATTTCATTCCTATCCGTTTGAACCCGACCCGAGTTAGAAAATTCAAAAATAAATGCAAAAAAATTTTAAAAATTAAAAACATTATCCAGGCTCCATTTCAATATGAAACGGGTCAGGATAAGCTGAAAAATAGAGAAGAAAAAAAATTTCATTCCTATCCGTTCGAACCCGACCCGAGTTAAAAAATTCAAAAATAAATGCATAAAAATTTTAAAAATTAAAAAACATTATCCAGGCTCCATTTATATATGAAACGGGTCAGGATAGGCTGAAAAATAGAGAAGAAAAAAAATTTCATTCCTATCCGTTCGAACCCGACCCGAGTTATGAAATTCAAAAATAAATGCATAAAAATTTTTAAAATTAAAAAACATTATCCAGGCTTCATTTCAAGACGAAACGGGTCAGGACAGGCTGCAAAATAGAGAAGAAACATAATTTCATTACTAACCGTTCGAACCCGACCCGAGTTAGAAAATTCAAAAATAAATGCAAAAAAATTTTAAGAATTAAAAAACATCGTCCAGGCTTCATTTCAATATTAAACGGGTCAGGATAGGCCGAAAAAAAGAGAAGAAAAAAAATTTCATTCCTATCCGTTCGAACCCGACCCAAGTTAAAAAATTCAAAAATAAATGCATAAAAATTTTAAAAATCAAAAAACATTATCAAGGCTTCATTTCAAGACGAAACGGGTCAGGACAGTCTGCAAAATAGTGAAGAAACATAATTTCATTCCTAACCGTTCGAACCCGACCCGAGTTAGAAATTTCAAAAATAAATGCAAAAAAATTTTAAAAATTAAAAAACATCGTCCAGGCTTCATTTCAACATGGAACGGGTCAGGATAGGCTGAAAAAAAGAGAAGAAAAAAAATTTCATTCCTATCCGTTCGAACCCGACCCGAGTTAAAAAATTCAAAAATAAATGCAAAAAAATTTTAAAAGTTAAAAAACATCATCCAGGCTTCATTTCAAGACGAAACGGGTCAGGACAGGCTACAAAATAGAGAACAAAAATAATTTCATACCTAATCGTTCGAACCCGACCCGCGTTAGAAAATTCAAAAATAAATGGAAAAAAATTTTAAAAATTAAAAAACATCGTCCAGGCTTCATTTCAATATGAAACGGGTCAGTATAGGCTGAAAAAAAGAGAAGAAAAAAAATTTCATTCCTATCCGTTCGAACCCGACCCGAGTTAAAAAATTCAAAAATAAATACATAAAAATTTTAAAAATGAAAAAACATTATCCAGGCTTCATTTCAAGACGAAACGGGTCAGGACAGGCTGCCAAATAGAGAAGAAACATAACTTCATTCCTAACCGTTCGAACCCGACCCGAGTTAGAAATTTCAAAAATAAATGCAAAAAAATTTTAAAAATTAAAAAACATCTTTCAGGCTTCATTTCAATATGAAACGGGTCAGGATAGGCTGAAAAAAAGAGAAGAAAAAAAATTTCATTCCTATCCGTTCGAACCCGACCCGAGTTAAAAAATTCAAAAATAAATGCAAAAAAATTTTAAAAATTAAAAAACGTCATCCAGGCTTCATTTCAAGACGAAACGGGTCCGGACAGGCTACAAAATAGAGAACAAAAATAATTTCATACCTAACCGTTCGAACCCGACCCGCGTTAGAAAATTCAAAAATAAATGCAAAAAAATTTTAAAAATTAAAAAACATCATCCAAGCTTCATTTCAAGACGAAACGGGTCAGGACAGACTGCAAAGTAGAGAACAAAAATAATTTCATTCCTATCCGTTCGAACCCGACCTGAGTTAGAAAATTCAATAATAAATGCTAAAAAATTATAAAAATTAAAATACTTCATCCAGGCTTCATTTCAATATAAAACGGGTCAGGATAGGCTGAAAAATAGAGAAGAAAAAAAATTTCATTCCTATCCGTTCGAACCCGACCCGAGTTAAAAAATTCAAAAATAAATGCATAAAAATTTTAAAAATTAAACAACATCATCCAGGCTTCATTTAAAGACGAAACGGGTCAGGACAGGCTGAAAAATAGAGAACAAAAAAAATTTCATTCCTATCCGTTCGAACCCGACCCGTGTTAAAAAATTCAAAAATAAATGCAAACAAATTTTAAAAATTAAAAAACATCATCTACGCTTCATTTCAAGACGAAACGGGTCAGGACAGGCCACAAAATAGAGAACAAAAATAATTTCATTCCTAACCGTTCGAACCCGACCCGAGTTAGAAAATTCAAAAAGAATTGCAAAAAAATTTTAAAAATTAAAAAACATTATCCATGCTACATTTCAAGACGAAACGGGTCAGGACAGGCCGCAAAATAGAGAAAATAAAAAATTTGATTCCTATCGGTTCGCACCCGACCCGAGTTAGAAAATTAAAAAATGAATGCAAAAAAATTTTAAAAATTAATAAACGTCATCCAGGCTACATTTTAAGACGAAACGGGTCAAGACAGGCCGAAAAATAGAGAACAAAAAAAATTCATTCCTATCCGTTTGAACCCGACCCGAGTTAGAAAATTCAAAAATAAATGCAAAAAAATTTTAAAAATTAAAAACATTATCCAGGCTCCATTTCAATATGAAACGGGTCAGGATAAGCTGAAAAATAGAGAAGAAAAAAAATTTCATTCCTATCCGTTCGAACCCGACCCGAGTTAAAAAATTCAAAAATAAATGCATAAAAATTTTAAAAATTAAAAAACATTATCCAGGCTCCATTTATATATGAAACGGGTCAGGATAGGCTGAAAAATAGAGAAGAAAAAAAATTTCATTCCTATCCGTTCGAACCCGACCCGAGTTATGTGAAAATTCAAAAATAAATGCATAAAAATTTTTAAAATTAAAAAACATTATCCAGGCTTCATTTCAAGACGAAACGGCGTCAGACAGGCGCAAAATAGAGAAGAACATAATTTCATTACTAACTTCGAACCCGACCCGAGTAGAAAATTCAAAAAAATAAATGCAAAAAAATTTAAGGAATTTAAAAAACTCGTCCAGGCTTCATTCATAATTAAACGGGTCAGGATAGGCTGAAAAATAGAGAAGAAAAAAAATTTCATTCCTATCCGTTCGAACCCGACCCAAGTTAAAAAATTCAAAAATAAATGCATAAAAATTTTAAAAATTAAAAAACATTATCAAGGCTTCATTTCAAGACGAAACGGGTCAGGACAGTCTGCAAAATAGAGAAGAAACATAATTTCATTCCTAACCGTTCGAACCCGACCCGAGTTAGAAATTTCAAAAATAAATGCAAAAAAATTTTAAAAATTAAAAAACATCGTCCAGGCTTCATTTCAACATGAAACGGGTCAGGATAGGCTGAAAAAAAGAGAAGAAAAAAAATTTCATTCCTATCCGTTCGAACCCGACCCGAGTTAAAAAATTCAAAAATAAATGCATAAAAATTTTAAAAATTAAAAAACATTATCCAGGCTTCATTTCAAGACGAAACGGGTCAGGACAGTCTGCAAAATAGAGAAGAAACATAATTTCATTCCTAACCGTTCGAACCCGACCCGAGTTAGAAATTTCAAAAATAAATGCAAAAAAATTTTAAAAATTAAAAAACATCGTCCAGGCATCATTTCAACATGAAACGGGTCAGGATAGGCTGAAAAAAAGAGAAGAAAAAAAATTTCATTCCTATCCGTTCGAACCCGACCCGAGTTAAAAAATTCAAAAATAAATACATAAAAATTTTAAAAATGAAAAAACATTATCCAGGCTTCATTTCAAGACGAAACGGGTCAGGACAGGCTGCCAAATAGAGAAGAAACATAACTTCATTCCTAACCGTTCGAACCCGACCCGAGTTAGAAATTTCAAAAATAAATGCAAAAAAATTTTAAAAATTAAAAAACATCTTTCAGGCTTCATTTCAATATGAAACGGGTCAGGATAGGCTGAAAAAAAGAGAGAAGAAAAAAAATTTCATTCCTATCCGTTCGAACCCGACCCGAGTTAAAAAATTCAAAAATAAATGCAAAAAAATTTTAAAAATTAAAAAACGTCATCCAGGCTTCATTTCAAGACGAAACGGGTCAGGACAGGCTACAAAATAGAGAACAAAAATAATTTCATACCTAACCGTTCGAACCCGACCCGCGTTAGAAAATTCAAAAATAAATGCAAAAAAATTTTAAAAATTAAAAAACATCATCCAAGCTTCATTTCAAGACGAAACGGGTCAGGACAGACTGCAAAGTAGAGAACAAAAATAATTTCATTCCTATCCGTTCGAACCCGACCTGAGTTAGAAAATTCAATAATAAATGCTAAAAAATTATAAAAATTAAAATACATCATCCAGGCTTCATTTCAATATAAAACGGGTCAGGATAGGCTGAAAAATAGAGAAGAAAAAAAATTTCATTCCTATCCGTTCGAACCCGACCCGAGTTAAAAAATTCAAAAATAAATGCATAAAAATTTTAAAAATTAAACAACATCATCCAGGCTTCATTTAAAGACGAAACGGGTCAGGACAGGCTGAAAAATAGAGAACAAAAAAAATTTCATTCCTATCCGTTCGAACCCGACCCGTGTTAAAAAATTCAAAAATAAATGCAAAAAAATTTTAAAAATTAAAAAACATCATCTACGCTTCATTTCAAGACGAAACGGGTCAGGACAGGCCACAACATAGAGAACAAAAATAATTTCATTCCTAACCGTTCGAACCCGACCCGAGTTAGAAAATTCAAAAAGAATTGCAAAAAAATTTAAAAATTAAAAAACATTATCCAGGCTACATTTCAAGACGAAACGGGTCAGGACAGGCCGAAAAATAGAGAAAATAAAAAATTTGATTCCTATCGGTTCGAACCCGACCCGAGTTAGAAAATTAAAAAATGAATGCAAAAAAATTTTAAAAATTAATAAACGTCATCCAGGCTACATTTCAAGACGAAACGGGTCAAGACAGGCCGAAAAATAGAGAACAAAAAAAATTTCATTCCTATCCGTTTGAACCCGACCCGAGTTAGAAAATTCAAAAATAAATGCAAAAAAATTTTAAAAATTAAAAACATTATCCAGGCTCCATTTCAATATGAAACGGGTCAGGATAAGCTGAAAAATAGAGAAGAAAAAAAATTTCATTCCTATCCGTTCGAACCCGACCCGAGTTAAAAAATTCAAAAATAAATGCATAAAAATTTTAAAAATTAAAAAACATTATCCAGGCTCCATTTATATATGAAACGGGTCAGGATAGGCTGAAAAATAGAGAAGAAAAAAAATTTCATTCCTATCCGTTCGAACCCGACCCGAGTTATGAAATTCAAAAATAAATGCATAAAAATTTTTAAAATTAAAAAACATTATCCAGGCTTCATTTCAAGACGAAACGGGTCAGGACAGGCTGCAAAATAGAGAAGAAACATAATTTCATTACTAACCGTTCGAACCCGACCCGAGTTAGAAAATTCAAAAATAAATGCAAAAAAATTTTAAGAATTAAAAAACATCGTCCAGGCTTCATTTCAATATGAAACGGGTCAGGATAGGCCGAAAAAAAGAGAAGAAAAAAATTTGCACTCCTATCCGTTCGAACCCGACCCGAGTTAAAAAATTCAAAAATAAATGCATAAAAATTTTAAAAATTAAAAAACATTATCCAGGCTTCATTTCAAGACGAAACGGGTCAGGACAGGCTGCAAAATAGAGAAGAAACATAATTTCATTTCTAACCGTTCGAACCCGACCCGAGTTAGAAAATTCAAAAATAAATGCAAAAAAATTTTAAAAATTAAAAAACATCGTCCAGGCTTCATTTCAATATGAAACGGGTCAGGATAGGCTGAAAAAAAGAGAAGAAAAAAAATTTCATTCCTATCCGTTCGAACCCGACCCGAGTTAAAAAATTCAAAAATAAATGCAAAAAAATTTTAAAAATTAAAAAACATTATCCAGGCTTCATTTCAAGACGAATCGGGTCAGGACAGTCTGCAAAATAGAGAAAAAAAATAATTTCATTCCTAACCGTTCGAACCCGACCCGCGTTAGAAAATTCAAAAATAAATGCAAAAAAATTATAAAAATTAAAAAACATCATCCAGGATTCATTTCAAGACGAAACGGGTCAAGACAGGCTGCAAAATAGAGAACAAAAATAATTTCATTCCTAACCGTTCGAACCCGACCCGAGTTAGAAAATTCAAAAAGAATTGCAACAAAATTTTAAAAATTAAAAAACATGATCCAGGCTTCATTTCAATATGAAACGGGTCAAGACAGGCCAAAAAATAGAGAAGAAAAAAATTTTCATTCCTATCCGTTCGAACCCGACCCGAGTTAAAAAATTCAAAAATAAATGCAAAAAAATTTTAAAAATTAAAAAACATTATCCGGGGTACATTTTAAGATGAAACGGGTTAGGACAGGCCAAAAAATAGAGATTTAAAAAAATTTCATTCCTATCCGTTCGAACCCGACCCGAGTTAGAAAATTCAAAAATAAATGCAAAAAAATTTTAAAAATTATAAAACATCATCCAGGCTTCATTTCAATACGAAACGGGTCAGGGCATGCTGAAAAATAGGGAACAAAAAAAATTTCCTTCCTATCCGTTCGAACCAGACCGGAGTTAGAAAATTCAAAAAGAATTGTAAAAAAATTTAAAAAATTAAAAAACATTATCCAGGCTACATTTCAAGACGAAACGGGTCAGGACAGGCCGAAAAATAGAGAAAATAAAAAATTTCATTCCTATCGGTTCGAACCGACCCGAGTTAGAAAATTCAAAAATGAATGCAAAAAAATTTTAAAAATTAAAAAACATCATCCAGGCTACATTTCAAGACGAAACGGGTCAGGACAGGTCGAAAAATAGAGAACAAAAAAAATTTCATTCCTATCCGTTTGAACCCGACCCGAGTTAGAAAATTCAAAAATAAATGCAAAAAAATTTTAAAAATTAAAAACATTATCCAGGCTCTATTTATATATGAAACGGGTCAGGATAGGCTGAAAAATAGAGAAGAAAAAAAATTTCATTCCTATCCGTTCGAACCCGACCCAAGTTAAAAAATTCAAAAATAAATGCATAAAAATTTTAAAAATTAAAAAACATTATCCAGGCCTCATTTCAAGACGAAACGGGTCAGGACAGGCTGCAAAATAGAGAAGGAACATAATTTCATTCCTAACCGTTCGAACCCGACCCGAGTTAGAAAATTCAAAATGCAAAAATATTTTAAAAATTACAAAATATCGTCCAGGCTTCATTTCAATATGAAACGGGTCAGGATAGGCCGAAAAAAAGAGAAGAAAAAAAATTTCATTCCTATCCGTTCGAACCCGACCCAAGTTAAAAAATTCAAAAATAAATGCATAAAAATTTTAAAAATTAAAAAACATTATCCAGGCTTCATTTCAAGACGAAACGGGTCAGGACAGTCTGCAAAATAGAGAAGAAACATAATTTCATTCCTAACCGTTCGAACCCGACCCGAGTTAGAAATTTCAAAAATAAATGCAAAAAAATTTTAAAAATTAAAAAACATCGTCCAGGCTTCATTTCAACATGAAACGGGTCAGGATAGGCTGAAAAAAAAGAAGAAAAAAAATTTCATTCCTATCCGTTCGAACCCGACCCGAGTTAAAAAATTCAAAAATAAATGCAAAAAAATTTTAAAAGTTAAAAAACATCATCCAGGCTTCATTTCAAGACGAAACGGGTCAGGACAGGCTACAAAATAGAGAACAAAAATAATTTCATACCTAATCGTTCGAACCCGACCCGCGTTAGAAAATTCAAAAATAAATGCAAAAAAATTTTAAAAATTAAAAAACATCGTCCAGGCTTCATTTCAATATGAAACGGGTCAGGATAGGCTGAAAAAAAGAGAAGAAAAAAAATTTCATTCCTATCCGTTCGAACCCGACCCGAGTTAAAAAATTCAAAAATAAATACATAAAAATTTTAAAAATGAAAAAACATTATCCAGGCTTCATTTCAAGACGAAACGGGTCAGGACAGGCTGCCAAATAGAGAAGAAACATAACTTCATTCCTAACCGTTCGAACCCGACCCGAGTTAGAAATTTCAAAAATAAATGCAAAAAAATTTTAAAAATTAAAAAACATCTTTCAGGCTTCATTTCAATATGAAACGGGTCAGGATAGGCTGAAAAAAAGAGAGAAGAAAAAAAATTTCATTCCTATCCGTTCGAACCCGACCCGAGTTAAAAAATTCAAAAATAAATGCAAAAAAATTTTAAAAATTAAAAAACGTCATCCAGGCTTCATTTCAAGACGAAACGGGTCAGGACAGGCTACAAAATAGAGAACAAAAATAATTTCATACCTAACCGTTCGAACCCGACCCGCGTTAGAAAATTCAAAAATAAATGCAAAAAAATTTTAAAAATTAAAAAACATCATCCAAGCTTCATTTCAAGACGAAACGGGTCAGGACAGACTGCAAAGTAGAGAACAAAAATAATTTCATTCCTATCCGTTCGAACCCGACCTGAGTTAGAAAATTCAATAATAAATGCTAAAAAATTATAAAAATTAAAATACATCATCCAGGCTTCATTTCAATATAAAACGGGTCAGGATAGGCTGAAAAATAGAGAAGAAAAAAAATTTCATTCCTATCCGTTCGAACCCGACCCGAGTTAAAAAATTCAAAAATAAATGCATAAAAATTTTAAAAATTAAACAACATCATCCAGGCTTCATTTAAAGACGAAACGGGTCAGGACAGGCTGAAAAATAGAGAACAAAAAAAATTTCATTCCTATCCGTTCGAACCCGACCCGTGTTAAAAAATTCAAAAATAAATGCAAAAAATTTTAAAAATTAAAAAACATCATCTACGCTTCATTTCAAGACGAAACGGGTCAGGACAGGCCACAACATAGAGAACAAAAATAATTTCATTCCTAACCGTTCGAACCCGACCCGAGTTAGAAAATTCAAAAAGAATTGCAAAAAAATTTAAAAAATTAAAAAACATTATCCAGGCTACATTTCAAGACGAAACGGGTCAGGACAGGCCGAAAAATAGAGAAAATAAAAAATTTGATTCCTATCGGTTCGAACCCGACCCGAGTTAGAAAATTAAAAAATGAATGCAAAAAAATTTTAAAAATTAATAAACGTCATCCAGGCTACATTTCAAGACGAAACGGGTCAAGACAGGCCGAAAAATAGAGAACAAAAAAAATTTCATTCCTATCCGTTTGAACCCGACCCGAGTTAGAAAATTCAAAAATAAATGCAAAAAAATTTTAAAAATTAAAAACATTATCCAGGCTCCATTTCAATATGAAACGGGTCAGGATAAGCTGAAAAATAGAGAAGAAAAAAAATTTCATTCCTATCCGTTCGAACCCGACCCGAGTTAAAAAATTCAAAAATAAATGCATAAAAATTTTAAAAATTAAAAAACATTATCCAGGCTTCATTTCAATATGAAACGGGTCAGGACAGGCTGAAAAATAGAGAAGAAAAAAAATTTCATTCCTATCCGTTCGAACCCGACCCGAGTTAAAAATTCAAAAATAAATGCATAAAAATTTTAAAAATTAAAAAACATTATCCAGGCTTCATTTCAAGACGAAACGGGTCAGGACAGGCTGCAAAATAGAGAAGAAAAATAATTTCATTCCTAACCGTTCGAACCCGACCCGAGTTAGAAAATTCAAAAATAAATGCAAAAAAATTTTAAAAATTAAAAAACATCGTCCAGGCTTCATTTCAAGATGAAACGGGTCAGGATAGGCTGAAAAAAAGAGAACAAAAAAAATTTCATTCCTATCCGTTCGAACCCGACCCGAGTTAGAAAATTCAAAAATAAATGCAAAAAAATTTTAAAAATTAAAAAACATCATCCAGGCTTCATTTCAAGACGAAACGGGTCAGGACAGGCTACAAAATAGAGAACAAAAATAATTTCATTCCTAATCGTTCGAACCCGACCCGAGTTAGAAAATTCAAAAATAAATGCAAAAAATTTTAAAAATTAAAAAACATCGTCCAGGCTTCATTTCAATATGAAACGGGTCAGGATAGGCTGAAAAAAAGAGAAGAAAAAAAATTTCATTCCTATCCGTTCGAACCCGACCCGAGTTAAAAAATTCAAAAATAAATGCAAAAAAATTTTAAAAATTAAAAAACATTATCCAGGCTTCATTTCAAGACGAAACGGGTCAGGACAGTCTGCAAAATAGAGAAAAAAAATAATTTCATTCCTAACCGTTCGAACCCGACCCGCGTTAGAAAATTCAAAAATAAATGCAAAAAAATTATAAAAATTAAAAAACATCATCCAGGATTCATTTCAAGACGAAACGGGTCAAGACAGGCTGCAAAATAGAGAACAAAAATAATTTCATTCCTAACCGTTCGAACCCGACCCGAGTTAGAAAATTCAAAAAGAATTGCAACAAAATTTTAAAAATTAAAAAACATGATCCAGGCTTCATTTCAATATGAAACGGGTCAGGATAGGCTGAAAAAAAGAGAAGAAAAAAAATTTCATTCCTATCCGTTCGAACCCGACCCGAGTTAAAAAATTCAAAAATAAATACATAAAAATTTTAAAAATGAAAAAACATTATCCAGGCTTCATTTCAAGACGAAACGGGTCAGGACAGGCTGCCAAATAGAGAAGAAACATAACTTCATTCCTAACCGTTCG
>NW_022155274.1:0-12532 GCF_001633185.2 Quercus lobata | reverse complement strand
AAAAGTGAAAACAAAATTTTAGTCCCGATTTCCGTTCATACTCGACCCGGGAATGAAAATTCCGAAAAAAATAGTAAAAAAATTCAAAAAATTATAAAACCTCTTCCCAGCATTATTTTTAGCCAAAACGGGATGATATAGGTGAAAAAAGTGAAATCAAAATTTTAGTCCCGAATTCCGTTCATACCCGACCTGGGAAAGAAAATTCCGAAAAAAATATTTAAAAAATTCAAAAAATTATAAAACCTCTTCCCGGCATTATTTTAAGCCAAAATGGGATTATATAGGTGAAAAAAGTGAAAAAAAAAATTTAGTCCCGATTTCCGTTCATACTCGACCCGGGAAAGAAAATTCCGAAAAAAATAGTAAAAAAATTCAAAAAATTATAAAACCTCTTCCCAGCATTATTTTTAGCCAAAACGCGATGATATTGGCCGAAAAAGTGAAAAAAAAATTTTAGTCCCGATCTCCGTTCATGCTAGACACGGGCAAGAAAATTTCGAAAAAAATAGTAAAAAAATTCAAAAAATTATAAAACTTCTTCCCGGCATTATTTTTCGCCAAAACGGGATGATATAGGTGAAAAAAGTGAAATTAAAATTTTAGTCCCTAATTCCGTTCATACTCGACCCGGGCAAAGAGAATTCCGAAAAAAATAGTAAAAAAATTCAAAAAATTATGAAACTACTTCCCGGCATTATTTTTAGCCAAAACGGGATGATATAGGCCGGAAACAGTGAAACAAAAATTTTTAGTCCCTGATTTCCGTTCATACTCGACCCGGGAAAGAAAATTCCGAAAAAAATAGTAAAAAAATTCAAAAAATTATAAAACCTCTTCCCAGCATTATTTTTAGCCAAAACGGGATGATATAGGTGAAAACAGTGAAATCAAAATTTTAGTCTCGAATTCCGTTCATACTCGACCCGGGGAAGAAAATTCCGAAAAAAATATTTAAAAAATTCAAAAAATTATAAAACCTCTTCCCGGCATTATTTATAGCCAAAACGGGATAATATAGTTTGAAAAAGTGAAAACAAAATTTTAGTCCCGAGTTCCGTTCATACTCGACCCGGGAAAGAAAATTCCGAAAAAAATAGTAAAAAAATTCAAAAAATTATAAAACCTTTTCTCGGCAGTATTTTTAACCAAAACGGGATGATATAGGTGAAAAAAGTGGAATCAAAATTTTAGTCCCGATTTCCGTTCATACTCGACCTGGGAAAGAAAATTCCGAAAAAAATATTTAAAAAATTCAAAAAATTATAAAACCTCTTCCTGGCATTATTTTTAGCCAAAACGAGATGATATAGGTGAAAAAAGTGAAATCAAAATTTTATTCCCGAATTCCGTTCACACTCGACCTGGGAAAGAAAATTCCGAAAAAAATATTTAAAAAATTCAAAAAATTATAAAACCTCTTCCTGGCAGTATTTTTAGCCAAAACGAGATGATATAGGTGAAAAAAGTGAAATCAAAATTTTAGTCCCGAATTTCGTTCATACTCGTCCTGGGAAAGAAAATTCCGAAAAAAATATTCAAAAAATTCAAAAAATTATAAAACTTCTTCCTGGCATTATTTTTAGCCAAAACGAGATGATATAGGTGAAAAAAGTGAAATCAAAATTTTAGTCCCGAATTCCGTTCATAGTCGACCCGGGCAAAGAGAATTCCGAAAAAAATAGTAAAAAAATCCAAAAAATTATGAAACTACTTCCCGGCATTATTTTTAGCCAAAACGGGATGATATAGGCCAGAAAAGTGAAAACAAAATTTTAGTCCCGATTTCCGTTCATACTCGACCCGGGAATGAAAATTCCGAAAAAAATAGTAAAAAAATTCAAAAAATTATAAAACCTCTTCCCGGCATTATTTATAGCCAAAACGGGATAATATAGGTTGAAAAAGTGAAAACAAAATTTTAGTCCCGATTTCCGTTCATACTCGACCCGGGAAAGAAAATTCCGAAAAAAATAGTAAAAAAATTCAAAAAATTATAAAACCATTTCTCGGCATTATTTTTAACCAAAACGGGATGATATAGGCGAAAAAAGGGAAATCAAAATTTTAGTCCCGATTTCCGTTCATACTAGACCCGGGCAAGAAAATTCCGAAAAAAATAGTAAAAAAATTCAAAAAATTGTAAAACCTCTTCCCTGCATTATTTTTAGCCAAAACGGCATGATATAGGTGAAAAAAGTGAAATCAAAATTTTAGTCCCGAATTCCGTTCATACTCGACCCGGGAATGAAAATTCCGGAAAAAATAGTAAAAAAATTCAAAAAATTATAAAACCTTTTCTCGGCAGTATTTTTAACCAAAACGGCATGATATAGGTGAAAAAAGTGAAATCAAAATTTTAGTCCCGAATTCCGTTCATACTCGACCCGGGAATGAAAATTCCGGGAAAAATAGTAAAAAAATTCAAAAAATTATAAAACCTTTTCTCGGCAGTATTTTTAACCAAAACGGGATGATATAGGTGAAAAAAGTGAAATCAAAATTTTAGTCCTGATTTCCGTTCAAACTCGACCCGGGAAAGAAAATTCGGAAAAAAATATTTCAAAAATTCAAAAAATTATAAAACCTCTTCCCGGCAATATTTTAAGCCAAAACGGGATGATATAGGTGAAAAAAGTGAAAACAAAATTTTAGTCCCGATTTCCGTTCATACTCGACCCGGGAAAGAAAATTCCGAAAAAAATAGTAAAAAAATTCAAAAAATTATAAAACCTCTTCCCGGCATTATTTTTCGCCAAAACGGGATGATATAGGTCGAAAAAGTGAAAACAAAATTTTAGTCCCGATTTCCGTTCTTACTCGACCCGGGAAAGAAAACTCCGAAAAAAATAGTAAAAAAATTCAAAAAATTATAAAACCTCTTCCCAGCATTATTTTTAGCCAAAACGGGATGATATAGGTGAAAAAAGTGAAATCAAAATTTTAGTCCCGAATTCCGTTCATACTCGACCTGGGAAAGAAAATTCCGAAAAAAATATTTAAAAAATTCAAAAAATTAAAAAACCTCTTCCCGGCATTATTTTAAGCCAAAATGGGATTATAAGGTGAAAGTGAAAAAAAAAATTTTAAGTCCCGAATTCCGTTCATACTCGACCCGGAATGAAAAATTCCGGAAAAAAATAGTAAAAAAATTCAAAAATTATAAAAACCCTTTCTCTCCGCAGTATTTTTAACCAAAACGGCATGAATATAGGTGAAAAAAGTGAAATAAAATTTTAAGTCCCGAATTTCCCGTTCTACTCAACCGGGAATGAAATTCCGGGAAAAAATAGTAAAAATATTCAAAAAATTATAAAAGCTTTTCCTTCGGCAGTCATTTTTAACCAAAACGGGAATGGATATAGGTGGAAAAAAGTGAAATCAAAATTTTAGGTCCGATTTCCGTCATACTCGACCCGGGAAGAAAATTGGAAAAAATATTTCAAAAATTCAAAAAATTATAAACCTCTCCCGGCACATATTTTAAGCAAAACGGGATGATATAGGTGAAAAAAGTGAAAACAAAATTTTAGTCCCGATTTCCGTTCATACTCGACCCGGGAAAGAAAATTCCGAAAAAAATAGTAAAAAAATTCAAAAAATTATAAAACCTCTTCCCGCCATTATTTTTCGCCAAAACGGGATGATATAGGTCGAAAAAGTGAAAACAAAATTTTAGTCCCGATTTCCGTTCTTACTCGACCCGGGAAAGAAAACTCCGAAAAAAATAGTAAAAAAATTCAGAAAATTATAAAACCTCTTCCCAGCATTATTTTTAGCCAAAACGGGATGATATAGGTGAAAAAAGTGAAATCAAAATTTTAGTCCCGAATTCCGTTCATACTCGACTTGGGAAAGAAAATTCCGAAAAAAATATTTAAAAAATTCAAAAAATTATAAAACCTCTTCCCGGCATTATTTTAAGCCAAAATGGGATTATATAGGTGAAAAAAGTGAAAAAAAAATTTTAGTCCCGATTTCCGTTCATACTCGACCCGGGAAAGAAAATTCTGAAAAAAATAGTAAAAAAATTCAAAAAATTATAAAACCTCTTCCCGGCATTATTTTTAGCCAAAACGCGATGATATAGGCCGAAAAAGTGAAAACAAAATTTTAGTCCCGATCTCCGTTCATGCCAGACACGGGCAAGAAAATTTCGAAAAAAATAGTAAAAAAATTCAAAAAATTATAAAACCTCTTCCCGGCATTATTTTTCGCCAAAACGGGATGATACAGGGGAAAAAAGTGAAATTAAAATTTTAGTCCCGAATTCCGTTCATACTCGACCCGGGCAAAGAGAATTCCGAAAAAAATAGTAAAAAAATTCAAAAAATTATGAAACTACTTCCCGGCATTATTTTTAGCCAAAACGGGATGATATAGGCCGGAAAAGTGAAAACAAAATTTTAGTCCCGATTTCCGTTCATACTCGACCCGGGAAAGAAAATTCCGAAAAAAATAGTAAAAAAATTCAAAAAATTATAAAACATCTTCCCAGCATTATTTTTTAGCCAAAACGGGTGATATAGGTGAAAACAGTGGAAATCAAATTTTAGTCCGAATCCGTTTCATACTTCCGACCCGGGAAAGAAAATTCCGAAAAAAATATTTAAAAAATTCAAAAATTATAAAACTCTCCCGGCATTATTTATAGCCAAAAACGGGAATAATATAGGTTGAAACGTGAAAAACCAAATTTCGTCCCGAGTTCGTTCATACTCGACCCGGGAAAGAAAATTCCCGAAAAAAATTAGTAAAATTCAAAAAAATTTATAAAACCTTTTCTCGGCAGTTTTTTACCAAACGGGAATGATATAGGTGAAAAAAGTGGAATCAAAATTTTAGTCGCCGATTTTCCGTTCATACTCGACCTGGGAAAGAATTCCGAGAAAAAATAGTAAAAAAATTCAAAAAATTGTAAACTCTTCCCTGCATTATTTTTAGCCAAACGGCATGATATAGGGTGAAAAAGTGAAATAAAAATTTTTAGTCCGAATTCCGTTCTACTCGACCCGGGAAGAACATTCCGAAAAATAGTAAAAAAATTCAAAAAATTGTAAAACCTTTTCTCGGCAGTATTTTTAACCAAAACGGGATGATATAGGTGAAAAAAGTGAAATCAAAATTTTAGTCCCGATTTCCGTTCATACTCGACCCGGGAAAGAAAATTCCGAAAAAAATATTTCAAAAATTCAAAAAATTATAAAACCTCTTCCCGGCATTATTTTAAGCCAAAACGGGATGATATAGGTGAAAAAAGTGAAAACAAAATTTTAGTCCCGATTTCCGTTCATACTCGACCCGGGAAAGAAAATTCCGAAAAAAATAGTAAAAAAATTCAAAAAATTATAAAACCTCTTCCCGGCATTATTTTTCGCCAAAACGGGATGATATAGGTCGAATAAGTGAAAACAAAATTTTAGTCCCGATTTCCGTTCTTACTCGACCCGGGAAAGAAAACTCCAAAAAAAATAGTAAAAAAATTCAAAAAATTATAAAACCTCTTCCCAGCATTATTTTTAGCCAAAACGGGATGATATAGGTGAAAAAAGTGAAATCAAAATTTTAGTCCCGAATTCCGTTACTCGACCTGGGAAAGAAAATTCCGAAAAAAATATTTAAAAAATTCAAAAAATTATAAAACCTCTTCCCGGCATTATTTTTAGCCAAAACGGGATGATATAGGTGAATAAGTGAAAACAAAATTTTAGTCCCGATTTCCGTTCATACTCGACCCGGGAAAGAAAATTCCGAAAAAAATAGTAAAAAAATTCAAAAAATTATAAAACCTCTTCCCTGCATTATTTTTAGCCAAAACGGATGATATAGGTGAAAAAAGTGAAATCAAAATTTTAGTCCCGAATTCCGTTCATACTCGACCCGGGAAGAAAATTCCGAAAAAAATAGTAAAAAAATTCAAAAAATTATAAAACCTCTTCCCGGCATTATTTTTAGCCAAAACGGGATGATATAGGTGAAAAAAGTGAAACAAAATTTTAGTCCCGATTCCGTTCATACTCGACCCGGGAAAGAAAATTCCGAAAAAAATAGTAAAAAAATTCAAAAAATTATAAAACCTCTTCTCGGCATTATTTTTAAGCCAAAACGGGATGATATAGGTGAAAAAAGTGAAAACAAAATTTTAGTCCCGATTTCCGTTCATACTCGACCCGGGGAAAATTCGAAAAAAAAGTAAAAAAATCAAAAAATTATAAAACCTTTCCCGGCATTATTTTACCAAAACGGGATGATATAGGTGAAAAAAAGTGAAATCAAATTTAGTCCCGATTTTCGATTTTCATACTCGACCTGGAAAGAGAAAATTCCAAAATATTTAAAAAAATTCAAAAAATTATTAAACCTCTTCCTGGCATTATATTTTAGCCAAAACGAGTATGATATAGGTGAAAAAGTGAATCAAAATTTTAGTTCCCGAATCCGTTCAATACTCGACTGGAAAGAAATTCGAAAAATATTCAAAAAATTCAAAAAATTATAAAACCTCTTCCTGGCATTATTTTTAGCCAAAACGAGATGATATAGGTGAAAAAAGTGAAATCAAAATTTTAGTCCCGAATTCCGTTAATACTCGACCCGGGCAAAGAGAATTCCGAAAAAAATAGTAAAAAAATCCAAAAAATTATGAAACTACTTCCCGGCATTATTTTTAGCCAAAACGGGATGATATAGGCCAGAAAAGTGAAAACAAAATTCTAGTCCCGATTTCCGTTCATACTCGACCCGGGAATGAAAATTCCGAAAAAAATAGTAAAAAAATTCAAAAAATTATAAAACCTCTTCCCGGCATTATTTATAGCCAAAACGGGATAATATAGGTTGAAAAAGTGAAACCAAAATTTTAGTCCCGATTTCCGTTCATACTCGACCCGGGAAAGAAAATTCCGAAAAAAATAGTAAAAAAATTAAAAAAAATATAAAACCATTTCTCGGCATTATTTTTAACCAAAACGATATAGGCGAAAAAAGTGAAATCAAAATTTTAGTCCCGATTTCCGTTCATACTAGACCCGGGCAAGAAAATTCAGAAAAAAATAGTAAAAAAATTCAAAAAATTGTAAAACCTCTTCCCTGCATTATTTTTAGCCAAAACGGCATGATATAGGTGAAAAAAGTGAAATCAAAATTTTAGCCCCGAATTCCGTTCATACTCGACCCGGGAATGAAAATTCCGAAAAAAATAGTAAAAAAATTCAAAAAATTGTAAAACCTTTTCTCGGCAGTATTTTTAACCAAAACGGGATGATATAGGTGAAAAAAGTGAAATCAAAATTTTAGTCCCGATTTCCGTTCATACTCGACCCGAGAAAGAAAATTCCGAAAAAAATATTTCAAAATTTCAAAAAATTATAAAACCTCTTCCCGGCATTATTTTAAGCCAAAACGGGATGATATAGATGAAAAAAGTGAAAACAAAATTTTTGTCCCGATTTCCGTTCATACTCGACCCGGAAAAGAAAATTCCGAAAAAAATAGTAAAAAAATTCAAAAAATTATAAAACCTCTTCCCGGCATTATTTTTCGCCAAAACGGGATGATATAGATCGAAAAAGTGAAAACAAAATTTTAGTCCCGATTTCCGTTTTTACTCGACCCGGGAAAGAAAACTCCGAAAAAAATAGTAAAAAAATTCAAAAAATTATAAAACCTCTTCCCAGCATTATTTTTAGCCAAAACGGGATGATATAGGTGAAAAAAGTGAAATCAAAATTTTAGTCCCGAATTCCGTTCATACTCGACCTGGGAAAGAAAATTCCGAAAAAAATATTTAAAAAATTCAAAAAATTAAAAAACCTCTTCCCGGCATTATTTTAAGCCAAAATGGGATTATATAGGTGAAAAAAGTGAAAAAAAAATTTTAGTCCCGATTTCCGTTCATACTCGACCCGGGAAAGAAAATTCCGATAAAAATAGTAAAAAAATTCAAAAAATTATAAAACCTCTTCCCGGCATTATTTTTCGCCAAAACGGGATGATATAGATCGAAAAAGTGAAAACAAAATTTTAGTCCCGATTTCCGTTCTTACTCGACCCGGGAAAGAAAACTCCGAAAAAATAGTAAAAAAATTCAAAAAATTTAAAAAACCTCTTCCGCATTATTTTTAGCAAAAACGGGCATGATATAGGTGAAAACAGTGAAATCAAATTTTAGTCCGAATTCGTTTACTCGACCCGGGAAGAAATTCCGAAAAAATATTTAAAAAATTCAAAAAATTATAAAACCACTTCCCGGCTTATTTATAGGCCAAAACGGGATAATATAGGTTGAAAAAGTGAAAACAAAATTTTAGTCCCGAGTTCCGTTCATACTCGACCCGGGAAAGAAAATTCCGAAAAAAAAGTAAAAAATTTCAAAAAATTATAAAACATCTTCCTGGCATTATTTTTAGCCAAAATGGGATGATATAGGCCGAAAAAGTGAAATCAAAATTTTAGCCCCGATTACCGTTCATACTCGACCCGGGAAAGAAAATTCCGAAAAAAATATTTAAAAAATTAAAAAAAGTATAAAAGCTCTTCCCGGCATTATTTATAGCCAAAACGGGATAATATAGGTTGAAAAAGTGAAAACAAAATTTTAGTCCCGAGTTCCGTTCATACTCGACCCGGGAAAGAAAATTCCGAAAAAAATAGTAAAAAAATTCAAAAAATTATAAAACCTTTTCTCGGCAGTATTTTTAACCAAAACGGGATGATATAGCTGAAAAAAGTGAAATCAAAATTTTAGTCCCGATTTCCGTTCATACTCGACCTGGGAAAGAAAATTCCGAAAAAAATATTTAAAAAATTCAAAAAATTATAAAACCTCTTCCTGGCATTATTTTTAGCCAAAACGAGATGATATAGGTGAAAAAAGTGAAATCAAAATTTTAGTCCCGAATTCCGTTCATACTCGACCTGGGAAAGAAAATTCCGAAAAAAATATTTAAAAAATTCAAAAAATTATAAAACCTCTTCTTGGCAGTATTTTTAGCCAAAACGAGATGATATAGGTGAAAAAAGTGAAATCAAAATTTTAGTCCCGAATTCCGTTCATACTCGACCTGGGAAAGAAAATTCCGAAATAAATATTCAAAAAATTCAAAAAATTATAAAACCTCTTCCTGGCATTATTTTTAGCCAAAACGAGATGATATAGGTGAAAAAAGTGAAATCAAAATTTTAGTCCCGAATTCCGTTCATACTCGACCCGGGCAAAGACAATTCCGAAAAAAATAGTAAAAAAATCCAAAAAATTATGAAACTACTTCCCGGCATTATTTTTAGCCAAAACGGGATGATATAGGCCAGAAAAGTGAAAACAAAATTCTAGTCCCGATTTCCGTTCATACTCGACCCGGGAATAAAAATTCCGAAAAAAATAGTAAAAAAATTCAAAAAATTATAAAACCTCTTCCCGGCATTATTTATAGCCAAAATGGGATAATATAGGTTGAAAAAGTGAAACCAAAATTTTAGTCCCGATTTCCGTTCATACTCGACCCGGGAAAGAAAATTCCGAAAAAAATAGTAAAAAAATTAAAAAAATTATAAAACCATTTCTCGGCATTATTTTTAACCAAAACGATATAGGCGAAAAAAGTGAAATCAAAATTTTAGTCCCGATTTCCGTTCATACTAGACCCGGGCAAGAAAATTCAGAAAAAAATAGTAAAAAAATTCAAAAAATTGTAAAACCTCTTCCCTGCATTATTTTTAGCCAAAACGGCATGATATAGGTGAAAAAAGTGAAATCAAAATTTTAGCCCCGAATTCCGTTCATACTCGACCCGGGAATGAAAATTCCGAAAAAAATAGTAAAAAAATTCAAAAAATTGTAAAACCTTTTCTCGGCAGTATTTTTAACCAAAACGGGATGATATAGGTGAAAAAAGTGAAATCAAAATTTTAGTCCCGATTTCCGTTCATACTCGACCCGAGAAAGAAAATTCCGAAAAAAATATTTCAAAAATTCAAAAAATTATAAAACCTCTTCCCGGCATTATTTTAAGCCAAAACGGGATGATATAGATGAAAAAAGTGAAAACAAAATTTTTGTCCCGATTTCCGTTCATACTCGACCCGGAAAAGAAAATTCCGAAAAAAATAGTAAAAAAATTCAAAAAATTATAAAACCTCTTCCCGGCATTATTTTTCGCCAAAACGGGATGATATAGATCGAAAAAGTGAAAACAAAATTTTAGTCCCGATTTCCGTTTTTACTCGACCCGGGAAAGAAAACTCCGAAAAAAATAGTAAAAAAATTCAAAAAATTATAAAACCTCTTCCCAGCATTATTTTTAGCCAAAACGGGATGATATAGGTGAAAAAAGTGAAATCAAAATTTTAGTCCCGAATTCCGTTCATACTCGACCTGGGAAAGAAAATTCCGAAAAAAATATTTAAAAAACCTCTTCCCGGCATTATTTTAAGCCAAAATGGGATTATATAGGTGAAAAAAGTGAAAAAAAAATTTTAGTCCCGATTTCCGTTCATACTCGACCCGGGAAAGAAAATTCCGAAAAAAATAGTAAAAAAATTCAAAAAATTATAAAACCTCTTCCCGGCATTATTTTTAGCCAAAACGCGATGATATAGGCCGAAAAAGTGAAAACAAAATTTTAGTCCCGATCTCCGTTCATGCTAGACACGGGCAAGAAAATTTCGAAAAAAATAGTAAAAAAATTCAAAAAATTATAAAACCTCTTCCCGGCATTATTTTTCGCCAAAACGGGATGATATAGGTGAAAAAAGTGAAATTAAAATTTTAGTCCCGAATTCCGTTCATACTCGACCCGGGCAAAGAGAATTCCGAAAAAAATAGTAAAAAAATTCAAAAAATTATGAAACTACTTCCCGGCATTATTTTTAGCCAAAACGGGATGATATAGGACGGAAAAGTGAAAACAAAATTTTAGTCCCGATTTCCGTTCATACTCGACCCGGGAAAGAAAATTCCGAAAAAAATAGTAAAAAAATTCAAAAAATTATAAAACCTCTTCCCAGCATTATTTTTAGCCAAAACGGGATGATATAGGTGAAAACAGTGAAATCAAAATTTTAGTCCCGAATTCCGTTCATACTCGACCCGGGAAAGAAAATTCCGAAAAAAATATTTAAAAAATTCAAAAAATTATAAAACCTCTTCCCGGCATTATTTTAAGCCAAAACGGGATGATATAGGTGAAAAAAGTGAAAAAAAAATTTTAGTCCCGATTTCCGTTCATCCTCGACCCGGGAAAGAAAATTCCGAAAAAAATAGTAAAAAAATTCAAAAAATTATAAAACCTCTTCCCGGCATTATTTTTAGCCAAAACGGGATGATATAGGCCGAAAAAGTGAAAACAAAATTTTAGTCCCGATCTCCGTTCATACTAGACCCGGGCAAGAAAATTTCGAAAAAAATAGTAAAAAAATTCAAAAAATTATAAAACCTCTTCCCGGCATTCTTTTTCGCCAAAACGGGATGATATAGGTGAAAAAAGTGAAATTAAAATTTTAGTCCCGAATTCCGTTCATACTTGACCCGGGAAAGAAAATTTCGAAAAAAATAGTAAAAAATTTCAAAAAATTATAAAACATCTTCCTGGCATTATTTTTAGCCAAAACGGGATGATATAGGCCGAAAAAGTGAAATCAAAATTTTAGCCCCGATTTCCGTTCATACTCGACCCGGGAAAGAAAATTCCGAAAAAAATATTTAAAAAATTCAAAAAAGTATAAAACCTCTTCCCGGCATTATTTATAGCCAAAACGGGATAATATAGGTTGAAAAAGTGAAAACAAAATTTTAGTCCCGAGTTCCGTTCATACTCGACCCGGGAAAGAAAATTCCGAAAAAAATAGTAAAAAAATTCAAAAAATTATAAAACCTTTTCTCGGCAGTATTTTTAACCAAAACGGGATGATATAGGTGAAAAAAGTGAAATCAAAATTTTAGACCCGATATCCGTTCATACTCGACCTGGGAAAGAAAATTCCGAAAAAAATATTTAAAAAATTCAAAAAATTATAAAACCTCTTCCTGGTATTATTTTTAGCCAAAACGAGATGATATAGGTGAAAAAAGTGAAATCAAAATTTTAGTCCCGAATTCCGTTCATACTCGACCTGGGAAAGAAAATTCCGAAAAAAATATTTAAAAAATTCAAAAAATTATAAAACCTCTTCCTGGCAGTATTTTTAGCCAAAACGAGATGATATAGGTGAAAAAAGTGAAATCAAAATTTTAGTCCCGAATTACGTTCATACTCGACCTGGGAAAGAAAATTCCGAAAAAAATATTCAAAAAATTCAAAAAATTATAAAACCTCTTCCTGGCATTATTTTTAGCCAAAACGAGATGATATAGGTGAAAAAAGTGAAATCAAAATTTTAGTCCCGAATTCCGTTCATAGTCGACCCGGGTAAAGAGAATTCCGAAAAAAATAGTAAAAAAATCCAAAAAATTATGAAACTACTTCCCGGCATTATTTTTAGCCAAAACGGGATGATATAGGCCAGAAAAGTGAAAACAAAATTTTAGTCCCGATTT